>NC_141005.1:66087873-66115659 GCF_052327205.1 Somniosus microcephalus | reverse complement strand
GTGACCGAGACAGACAATCGACTGTGTGGGCGGGGCCTAATCTTTCCAACGGAAAAGCAAGCGACGGCCATTGTTTGTGGTACAACACTGAGAGGTGAGGACCCCTTTTTTAATAAAAAGATTGGTGAGGTTGTAAAGTGTATGTTATAGAAAGATTTACCAAAAATGTTTTATAAGTACAGGAAACTTTGTGCTATCCGGAGGTGAGCTATCCGGCAATCTGGAGCCACCACAAAAATCAGCAGCCGTTTTTTATTCTTTGTTTGTTTATGTTCCTTTGTTTGAACAGTCAAGCTGTGCAAGGTCTGTAGCTATAGCAACAGCTTCAGCTGCAGAGCTTTAGGGCCACACCCGAAGCTGTTGCTAAGCAACAGTGTTTGTTGTCAAAAACGGAGATAAGAATCTCGGTATCTCTCAACATTAACTCTGGAGAGTAGGGCAGTTTTAAGGCAAGGCAGCAGCTCGGTCCCGTGGGTGCCGGATAGCACAAAGTTTCCTGTACTTTAAGTATATCTCCCCCCCCTCCCTTTCCACCCCCCACCCCCCTTCCCCCCCACACCCCCTCCACACCCCCCCACCCCCCTTCCCCCCCACCCCCCACCCCCCCTTCCCCCCCACAACCCACCCCCCTCCACACCCCCCACACCCCCTTCCACCACCCCCCCCTTCCCCCCCACACCCCCTCCCCTCCACCCCCCACACCCCCCTTCCCCCCCCACCCCCCACCCTCCACCCCTTCCACTCCCCCCTCCTCCCCCCTCCCCTTCCCATCCGCTCTCTCTCTCTCTCTCTTCCCCCGTCACTCTCTCTCTTCCCCCCCAGTCGCTCTCTCTCTTCCCCCCCAGTCGCTCTCTCTCTTCCCCCCCAGTCGCTCTCTCTTCCCCCCAGTCGCTCTCTCTCTTCCCCCCCAGTCGCTCTCTCTCTTCCCCCCCCGTCGCTCTCTCTCTTCCCCCCCAGTCGCGCTCTCTCTTCCCCCCAGTTGCTATCTCTCTTCCCCCCCAGTCGCTCTCTCTCTTCCCCCCCAGTCGCTCTCTCTCTTCCCCCCCAGTCACTCTCTCTCTTCTCCCCCAGTCGCTCTCTCTCTTCCCCCCCCAGTCGCTCTCTCTCTTCCCCCCCCAGTCGCTCCCTCTCTTCCCCCCCCAGTCGCTCTCTCTCTTCCCCCCAGTCGCTTCCTCTCTTCCCCCCCCAGTCGCTCCCTCTCTTCCCCCCCAGTCGCTCCCTCTCTTCCCCCCCAGTCGCTCTCTCTCTTCCCCCCCAGTCGCTCTCTCTTCCCCCCCAGTCGCTCTCTCTCTTCCCCCCCAGTCGCTCTCTCTCTTCCCCCCAGTCGCTCTCTCTCTTCCCCCCCATCGCTCTCTCTCTTCCCCCCAGTCGCTCTCTCTCTTCCCCCCCAGTCGCTCTCTCTCTTCCCCCCCCAGTTGCTCTCTCTCTTCCCCCCCAGTCGCTCTCGCTCTTCCCCCCAGTCGCTCTCTCTCTTCCCCCCCAGTTGCACTCTCTTCCCCCCAGTCGCTCTCTCTCTTCCCCCCCAGTCGCTCTCTCTTCCCCCCAGTCGCTCTCTCTCTTCTCCCCAGTCGCTCTCTCTCTTCCCCCCAGTTGCTCTCTCTCTTCCCCCCAGTCGCTCTCTCCTCTCTTCCCCCGTCGCTCTCTCTCTTCCCCCCAGTCATGCTCTCTCTTCTCCCTGTCGCTCTCTCTCTTCCCCCCAGTCACGCTCTCTTCCCCCAGTCGCTCTCTCTCTTCCACCCCAGTCGCTCTCTCTCTCTCTTCCCCCCCAGTCGCTCTCTCTCTCTCTTTCCCCCCAGTCGCTCTCTCTCTCTCTTCCCCCCCAGTCGCTCTCTCTCTCTCTTCCCCCCCAGTCGCTCTCTCTCTTCCCCCCCCCAGTCGCTCTCTCTCTCCCCCCCCCAGTCGCTCTCTCTCTTCTGCATCCCCCAGTTGCTCTCTCTCTCTCTCTTCCAACAACAATATGCCCTCAAAAGACCCTCGGCACCGCCGGGCACTTCAGCTAGTGCCACGATAAATAGATTAGCTGGTCATGTATCTCATTGCTGTTTGTGGGACTTTGCTGTGAGCGAATTTGGCAGCAACTTCTCAACATTACATCAATAATTACACTTCAGAACGACTTCAGTGGCTATGGAAATTCTTTGCTTAATACAGCAACTTTGAACCAGTTCACGAAAGGGTTAAACCAGTCTCGTTAGTTACTTTGATTGGCTTTCTTTGCAGTACTTTTAATTACAAAAAAGATGGAGAAGGGTTTCTCGGAAGTGAATTACCTACCTTGTCAGTCTTTCTCAGAATTGCACAGGCATCTTACCCATAGAGCTAAATATCTTTCCTCTGCGCCTGTTGCAACTGGGTGAAACGTTTCATCAGTCTGTTAGTTATCAACAGTGTTTTATGTACTTCACCCAGAGCCAAAAGGGTAGCAGCCATTCACTAAACAGTTGCAGAACAAATTAGAAAAAAGTTGCAGAACAATGTTGAGGCGAGTATCTTTATTTAAAAGTATATTTTCAAGCCAAGAAATGCATAATCTATGGACAAAACACGCAATTTTCTGTTCCGGCACGTTCTTCAGCCCTTATACAATCCAAAGAGGATCTGAGGAATTCGAATCACGCCATCGGGTGCAACTTCCGGGTTGCGGGTTCAGTTTTTAATCAGTTGACACCCGGCCTCTTTGCCGTTTAAATCGATCTCAGGTGACACCCTTATTTCAGTCGAAATCAATAAGGCCACATAGTGCTGTTATGGAGAGCCCGAGTTAACTTGCGAGAATATACCTGATGTCGAATCAGTTACCAAGGGTAAAATCACTCGGTTCATGGAAACTGAAAAATGAGCACATGAGGCAGTGGTTTTATTACATAGATTTATCTTTAAATGTATTTGAAATACATTAAAGAAAAGCAGAGCAGAAACCAAAAGGAGAGATTCTGTCCAGTCTCAGCCCCGCTACTGCACAACGCTAATGTTGTTCTCATCAAATGAAAATCAGGAGAGATGTGTAACAGGCGGCTGATCCGCTAGCGCCAGTTTTACACTATCATCCAAAGTCAATATTACGCCCATGATCTCCCATACAAGCAGCAAGATATAGAAGGGCTCTCGCATCCAGCGAGACCTGGAGCTTAGACTTAGAGAAGTGGAAGCCCACCACAGGCAGTGGCAGACGGTAATGATGAAGAGGCTCCTCATCCAGGTCAAAGAGAACTGAAGATCATACTATTAGGCCCAAGAGGGGGAAATACTGTGAACAGGGAGAAAGCTCTGACCAAGTTCCCCACATACATCCTAAAAGCCAACAAACCGAATGATATACCTATCAATTCATCCAATGAAAAGCGACGAGTTAAGAAAGTAACTATAGGTTTTTATTGGCTAAATAACAGAGCCCACCCTCGTGGGTGATCGGATACAACAAGGAGGAATGCCAGCCAGTCGACTACCTTTATACCTGGGCAGGTAGGTGGAGTCATGGGCGGAGTCAGCAGTGGTCAGCCCAGGTATAGCAGCGTGACAAGAGGCGACCTCGTATAGTGATACAACAGTGAACAGTGATAACCATAGAGTAACGATATAACAGTGATAACTATAGTGTAACGATAGTGAACGATAAAAGTGGTTTACCACACTGAATAATTACAGCAACTAAGGAAAGGGAAAGTGAGCTTCACTGGCCCTACTGAATTTAGACAATCTGCAAACTCCTATATCTCCCTTTGCGTCTCAGGCCACCCAACCAGTAACTGAGCGGTACCCAGCTACTGCCTTCCTCTCATTCCAGCCTTTGAAACATTAGGATGTCTACTGACCGGTCAGGTTTCAGTACTCACATTAGTTGTGCTTGAAGCTTGTGTGCTTTTCATATAAATCTGGGATGAGGGACTTTAGTTATGTAGAGAGACTAGAGAAGCTGGGATTGTTCTCCTTCGAGCAGAGAAAGTTAAGGGTAGATTTAATAGAGGCGGTAAAAATTCTGAGGGGTTTTCATAGAGTAGATAGGGAGAAACTGTTTCCACTGGCAGGACGGTCAGTAACCAGAGAACACAGATTTATGATAATTGCCAAAAAAAAAGGCAGGGGGGAGATGAGGAGAATTTTATTTTGAAGCAGGCGAGTTGGTATGATCTGGAATTCACTGCCTGAAAGGGAGGGGAGGGGGGTGCGGGGCGGTTGGAAGCAGAGTCGATAGTAACTTTCAAAAGGAAATTGGAAATATACTTGAAAAGGATAAATAGGCATGGCTATGGGGAAAAAGTAGGGGAGTGGGACTAATTAGATTGCTCTTTCAAAGAGCTGGCACAGGCAGAATTAAAATGGAGGTGTTGCTGGACCGGGAGCAGGTCTCAGTGAAAATACATTTTTTTAAATTGCTCAAAATTTGCAGTTAAAAGACCAGAAACATGACGGTTTCCTGCTGCGCCTTCACAATGTTGAGAGACTCTCCAAACTAGTGCAATTGGAAGATACTCGAGCCCGGAATTTGCGGTGGGTAATAACAGCAAACTAACAGCGTTTGCTGTTACTACCCCTTTGAAACTGACCGCAACTTCAGGATGTAGTGCCTGCGCATCCTAATGCGGAAATCCTGAAGTTGCATTGTCATTCACTGCTCCGACACTGGGGGCGCTGTGCCCCCCCCCCCCCCTCCATAGCCGGTAATCAGGGAAATCAGTAAAACTGGTGAAAACTTGGGCTTTTCTGCGGTAATATCGCTGTTAAATACCCCATTAAAAGTTAGGCCTTGTTGGTTCAGGTGTAACTGGGGTTTTAACAGCGTATTTACTGCTAAACAAATGTTATGGCCCCTGAAAAACTCATTTAAATTTTGTGGAGTGTCAAATTTCTCCATAATGATGAAAATTACAATTTTTAAGAAGCTTTAAAAAAATTATATTTTTAAAAGTTTGTTCATATTTATTTCAGGTTTACCTTTCCCCCTGTGAAAGCCCCAATCTTTGGTTTGCTCTCTAACATTTTTAAAAAGTCTGTACAAAAGCAATTTCTACACTTCCTGATTCCCTGTCTGTGAGAATCCTGGATTGTGATTGGTTGCATGGCGAGTTAGCTGCTGTCACAGCAGCTCGCACTAGGAACTCCTCACTAATCGACACTGATCTGATTTAAGCGCCGAGAAAGGCAAACTTCCAGCGGCGAACACCTTTGCTTCTGGGCCTTGTATTTGAGAGTCAGGGGCGTGGCCAGTTCTGTGGGCGGAGATTCGTTCAGATGAGAGGTTTGATGGACGGATGTAAAAGATCGAGGCTTGGGTGTCTTGTAGTTAGGCGCGCAACTCACACACCCAAAATTCCACAATCTTTAAGCCACGTAAATGGTTTGCACCCAGATTACAGGTGTATCTGGGCATAACTATGGAGGAAACTCCATGCCGTGTATTTTAGAGAGATTCCTTGTACAAGGAAGTCTTTAGGACCCAGTGTGAACCTTCCTGGCGGGAGGAATCTTCGTTTTCCAGGCCAGAGTAGTTCAATCCTCCCCTGGTGTGCTGAATTCCAGCCCATTGCAGAATTTCTTTGATTTCTTTCTTTTCTGCTGACTTGCTGCAAACGTTTTAATAAACAAGAGGAGAATTCCAAGGATTCAGAGAGTGGAAAGTAAAGCTTAACCGGGGCCTGACAGGAAACATGGGTTACTGGACAGAGAGTAAAAGCTAGCAGAGAATCTGGTTAGAAAAAATAACCAACCAGACAGAGGCACAAAAAACAATCTCATTCGTCTTCTTCTTCTTAGGCAGTCCCTCGGAACCAAGGATGACTTGCTTCCACATTAAAAATGAGTTCTCAGGTGACTGATTAGTCCAATGCGGGACCTACAATCTCTGTCACAGGTGGGGCAGAGCAGTCTGTCGCTGTTGGGGTTGTCCATGAGGGTCCTGACATTCCAGGTCCCGAACTTCATTTTAAAGGGTGGAAGATGCCTGTGCGTGAATTATTTTAACGTGGGGTGGCCGTTGCACACCAGCTACCACACGGGCTTGACAGAGCAAGGTCTTGGTCCAATGGCAAGGGGATCCAAGACGATTGGAGACCAGGCTCTGCTTCAACGGCCCAGCACACACACACAAACATACTGCTACTGTCCTCCTGTCTCATTCCCGCAGGTCCTCTCTGCTTGGGTTTCGTAGGATGCATTGTGGTCCTCCCGATCTCGCTGTTGGCCCGTACTGCACCTTCCCTGGGCCCTGACCCCGCTGCTGGTCCACGCTGTGCCACTCCTGGGCCTTGACCTCACTGCTGGGCTCGTCCTTGTTCCTGGGTCCTGGCCTCGGACATGAATGATGTTGTTTCTCACAGGATCAAATTAGCACTGATATTCTCACGATCCCTGGTCCCGAGCTCCACTCACGATCCACTAGTCACTAGATCAACATGTTTCAAGATGGCTCCTGTGCTGGCAGCTCCCTAGGGAGCTCCTTTGCCATCCTTGACAATCCATTGCCCTCCTTTGCTCTCTTTCCCCCCAGTCTCCTCTCTTCTGCTGTTTAAGCTCCCCTGGCTCTAATAGGGGGTGCATTTTTATCCCTAACTCCAAGTTCAAGCTGCAAGGTTAAAGTTACCTGAGCCAACTGCCCATCCCCCGACCATGCCTGTTCTTTGTTCTCAGTGAGCACTCACTGTGAATGGTCTCATTCGTACCAGCCTACAGTCGCACAAATACTGTTACATCAGGCTGGAGAACTAGCAACAGAAATAGTTATTGCCTCAGTAGTTCACCATTTCTTGATCTACAGGACATTTAAGGTACCTGCTTTCCAAGTTACTCGCTATTTGAGATATCTACTCTTGAAGGCATACACTTAAACAACAGGAGTTCATGCCCGATGGCATCTGTGCTGTAAGTAGCATGTATTCCAAAACTTCAACTAAGAAGCAGGTCCCACTAATAGTTTTCATGGGGATTTACAATGAGTTGCTGTATTTTTCAATTACTAGTTTTCCCTCTGCTTTACTCCCTTTGCCCCATTTCTGCTGAAGGCCACTGCTCATTCAGCACTATTCCAGATGTGGTTGTGGTTCTCAAGTATGCTCTCAAGAAGTCGTTGGACAGTGAGTATAAGCAGTCAATTCAAACATGGGGGGCACCACAATCAAGCTCGACTTCATCCTCACTCAACATGTACAGGCACCCTTTGTAACAGGGATCACTGAAAAGTAATAGCAGGGATAATTTCCTATCGGCATAGATTGGGGATATTGAGGTCATGTGGTGACTCCCACCTTCCCATCCCCCTCAGCACTGACTGGGGTTCAAACCTGGGACCTTCCTGATCTGTATGACACAATAGCCTCTGAGCCATCAGGAAGCTACAGGTTCCTGTATTCTGTATTTGGTGAAATATTAATAATCCCAGTAAAAAGGACCATATATTTTCATTAATTACATTTGATTATATCCCTGAGCTCTGTTGGACTACCATGAAAACAATTAAGTTTAACAAGTGTATTTTGTTTAATCCTTATGCACTTTAACAAATACCTAAGGTCCCTACCACAAACTATATAAAGTCCATTGTAATCAGTCTAGATGAGGCTTAACAGAGCATCTGGAATGACACTAGATCTGATGTGGCAATTATACTCATTCTGTACATCCTTAAGTCTGACCATTCCAACGCAGACATCCTGAATTGAGCTTGCAATAATTTGCTGCCTAAATAATGAAAAACTACTGCTGGTTCAGCTCCTCCATCCTTTACTTTTTCTTCCAGAAAACCAAATTAATTCTATAAAATGATCCCTCTTGCAGAAGCCATTATCCACATGTGCCATTATTGAGGGCCCCTATTGTCGAGCTGCATTCTATCTTTCTAATACCCTGTACAACATCACTTACAGATGCCACCACTTCATTTGGTTAACTTACCTTCTCACTCACTTCAGAAATCAGTCTCTGCACTTTACTTACCCCAACTACAGAAGAACTTAATACCTTAAACCGGTTACAGGTCTTCACTGCACCATTGAGGATACCCTTCTTAATGCATAATATTCCATTATTGGGACATTAAGGTGCTCTTGGTCCCTTGAAGATTGCAGATCTTCTAAACTTTCCACCTCTTCAACCATTTTCATTTATATAGCGTCTTTAATGTAGTAAAGATCCCAAGGCACTTTACAGAACAGAATGGATACTGAGCAGTAGGAGAACAATTGGGGAAGACTCATGAAGGCATGGTCAAAGAAATGGATTTTGAGGAACCAACAAGTTTCAAAAGAATAAATAAGAAGATAACAACCAGCAATTTACATTTACATAGTATCCTCAATGGAGAAAACATCCATGGTAGTATACAGATCATGGAGAGAAAACAGATGGGGTGAGTTAGGGAAGGTGACGAAATGCTTGGTTGAAAAGATGAGTTTTCACAAGGCATTTAAAGGCAGAGAAGCAGAGGGGTTTAGGAGCATTCCAGAGAGTAGGGTCGAAGCGGCTGAAGGGTCTGCCACTAATGGTAGGACAAAGGGAGGGTGGGACGCACAAAAGACCAGAGTCAGCAGGCTGAAGAATGCAGGAGGGGACACAAAGCTGGAGGAGGTTGCAGAAATAAAGGGAGGGGAGGCAAAGCCATAGAGGAGTTTGAAGACGAGGACAAGGATTTTAAATTTAGCACATGGAGAGTCAATGTAGTTCAGGAAGGATGGAGGTGATGGTTGAGAGCCTTACTGTGGGACAGGATCTGGGTGGCTGAGTTTTGGATAACCTAGAATTTATGGAGAGTTGAAGATGGGAGGCTAATGGAGAAATTGAACCAGAATTGATAAAAGTGTGGATAAGGGTTTCAGCAGTGGTGGAGCTGAGGTAGAGGGAGAGATGGAAGTAGGCAATCTTAGTGACGGAATGACAAAGTTTATTGATTTGTTGAGATCAAAATCGTGTTTTAAAAGCTTTAAGATTTAGGTGTGAGAAAAGACTGAAGCAAGTAAGGAGCTCCACAACTTTCAGATCCTAGAAAAGAATTAGTTTGTAAAAGAAACCAATCAATGAGTTTAGATTTCAACACAGTAAGCAAATAGGAAAGAAAAAGGACCAGAGCTAGATGAATCCCATTGGGGGCTTTGAACCACAAAGGATTTTCCAGCTGATAATATCTTTTGCTGGGATCTGTGGCTTCAGAGCTCCTAATGTGAAGTCACAGGTCCGCTGCTTCCAACACAGGCACTGGGGGACATATCACAGAACAGTCAAGTGGGTATGGAGACAGAAATTAGGGCAGACCATTTACTTTAGAACAGGGTAAGAAATTTCAGAGGAGCACCAACGGTGGTAGTTTCAATAAAATAGTTGTGATAGGAGGAAATAGGATCAAATGACAAGTCAGTATTGTATCGAAATTCATTTTTTAAAAATTCGTTTATGGGATGTGGGTGTTGCTGACAAGGCCAGCATTTATTGCCCATACCTAATTGCCCTTGAGAAGGTGGTGGCGAGCTGCTTTCTTGAACTGCTGCAGTCTGTGTGGTGAAGGTACTCCCACAGTGCTGTTAGGGAGGGAATTCCAGCGACGATGAAGGATCGGTGATATACTTCAAATTCAGGATGGTGTGTGACTTGGAGGGGAACTTGGAGGTGGTGGTGTTCCCATGTGCCTGCTGCCCTTGTCCTTCTAGATGGAAGAGGTTGCGGGTTTGGGAGGTGCTGCCGAAGAAACCTCGGCGAGTTGCTGCAATGCATCTTGTAGATAGTATACATTGCAGCCACGGTATGCCGGTGGTGGAGGGAGTGAATGTTTAAGGTGGTGGATGGGGTGCCAATCAAGCAGGCTGCTATGTTCTGGATGGTGTCGAGCTTCTTGAGTGTTGTTGGAGCTGCACTCATCTAGGCACGTGGAGAGTATTCCATCACAATCCTTACTTGTGCCTTGTAGATGATGGAAAGGCTTTGGGAAGTCAATGATGAGACACTTGCTGCAGAATACCTAGCCTCTGATCTGCTCTTGCTGCCACAGTATTTATGTGGCTGGTCCAGTTAAGTTTCTGGTCAATGGTGATGCCCAGGATGTTGAAGGTGATACCATTGAATCTCAAGGGGAGGTGGTTAGACTCTCTCTTGTTGGAGATAGTCATTGCCTGGCACTTGTGTGGCACGAATGTTACTTGCCACTTATTAGCCCAAGCCTGAATGTTGTCCAGGTCTTGCTGCATGTGAGCACAAACTGCTTCATTTTCTGAGGAGTTACGAATGGAACTGAACACTGTGCAATCATCAGCAAACATCCCCACTTCTGACCTTATGATGGAGAAAAGGACATTGATGAAGCAGCTGAAGATGGTTGGGCCTAGGACAGTGCCCTGTGGAAATCCTGCAGCTGATGTCCTGGGGCTGAGATGAATGGCCTCCAACAACCACAACCATCTTCCTTTGTGCTAGGTATGGCTCCAGCCAGTGGAGAGTTTCCCCCCGCTTCCCATTGATTTCAATTTTACTAGGGCTGTGCCATTACTGAGGATGGGGATGTTCATGCAGCCTCCTCCTCCCCTTAGTTGTGCAATTGTCCACCACCATTCACGACTGGATGTGGCAAGACTACAGAGCTTTGATCTGATCCATTGGTTGTGGGATCACTTAGCTCTGTCTATAACATACTGCTTTCGCTGCTTAGCATGCATGTTGGCCTGTGTTGCAGCCTCCCGAGGTTGGCACCTCATTTTTAGGTACGCCTGGTGCTGCTCTTCTACACTCCTCACTGAACCAGGGTTGGTCCACTGGCTTGATGATAATGGTAGTGAGGAATATGCCTGGCCATGAGGTTATAGATTGTGATGGGATACAATTCTGCTGCTGCTGATTGCCCACAGTGCCACATGCCCAGTTTTGAGCTGCTAGATCTGTTGCGAATCTATCCCAATTAGCATGGTGGTAGTGCCACACAACACGATGGATGGTGGCTTCAGTGTGACGACGGGACGTCGTCTCCACAAGGACTATGTGGTGGTCACTCCTACCAATACTGTCATGGACAAATGCATCTATGACAGGTAGATTGGTGAAGATGGGGTCAAGTAGGTTTTTCCCTCCTGTTGGTTCTCTCACCACCTGCTGCAGGCCCAGTCTGGCAGCTATGTCCTTCAGGACTCGGCCAGCTCTGGCAGTAGTGGTGCTACCGAGCCACTTTGGTGATGGACATTGAAGTTCCCCACCCAGAGTACATTCGGTGCCCTTGCTATCCTCAGTGCTTCTTCCAAGTAGTGTTCAACATGGAGGAGTACTGATTCATCAGCTGAGGGAGGTCAGTAGGTGGTAATCAGCAGGAGGTTTTCTTGCCCATGTTTGACCTGCTGTATTGAGACTTCACCGGGTCCGGAGTCAATGTTGAGGACTCGCAGGGCCACTGCCTCCTGACTATATACCACTTTGCCGCCACCTCTGATGGGTCTGTCCTGCCACTGGGTATGGTTCTGTGAGTATGACTATGCCAGGCTGTTGCTTGAATAGTCTGTGGTACAGCTCTCCTAATTTTGGCACAAGTCCTCAGATGTTAGTGAGGGTCGACTGGGCTGGATGTGCCTCAATGCCGTGTGGTCTGTCCTGTTTTATTCATATTACTGTTTCTCGTAGCGGTTTGATACAACCGAGTGGTTTTCTAGTCAACCACATTGCTGTGGGTCTGGCATAGGCCAGGCCGGCTAAGGATGGCAATTTCCTTCTCTAAAGGACATTAGTGAGCCAGATTGTTGTAAAAACCTATCTGATAGTTTCATGGTCATCCTTAATACTAGCTTTTCATTCCAGATTTATTTAAAATACCAGCTGCCGTGGTCGAATTTGAACTCATGTCTCCGGATCATTAGTCCAGGCTTCTGCATTACTAGTCCAGTAACATGAGACTCACGGGAATGGTAGCAGAGTGGTTAACAGGCTGTTTATCACTGGGGGCATCACAGCCAAGCCTGATCCTGTCCTTGCTCAACATCCCAGTCATGCGTTAGCTGCAGCCACTGGATCACAGGCACGAAAACTGACTCCTTAGGAGAGGGGTGCTGAGGCCAATTGCAGTGTCTCTAATACCACCTGAGCTGAGTTCAGCTGACTCAACACATGTCAGAAATCGATCCAATAATGTTCTAACATTATTTATCTCCAATACAAGGTAAGTGTGACAAAACCATTTCTATATTAGCACAAGAAAATATCAAGGAGGTCTGTAATTTGATACGGATTCAAATTACACCAAGAAGTCAGGCCGAGGTCTCCATTCAGAGTTGTCTGCGGAAAGAGTTAAGTTTCTTCTGTTGAACATTAGGGACCTTTTTGGGCTGCAAATCAACAGAGACTGTACACGATCTGCCCAAATGCAATTCAAACATCTTTTCTCAACATTCATTTAACACTGAATGCGAATTGTAAAGCATAGAATGCCATTGACTTACCATACAGCCAGTTATCAGGAAGTCAGGAAACAGCTGCACAACTTGATGTAGTTTGAAGTTATTAAATGTCCTCCCACCTCTTTGAAGTTCTTAAGAAAATGTTGGCACATTTAAATTGCACCAAACATCAGGGAAGGCTGCTTCCCTTCTGAATAAATAGGTGAAGAATTGGATGCTTTGGGAAAATAACTAAATATTTCATTGCTTAAGATTTAAAACCTGGATATTGCTAATAAGAATGCAGAGATAAGTTTTAAACCGTAATTATAGCATAATCTTATTGTTACAGTGAAGACATTTTCACAATGTTTTCTGTGATCTCAGTTAGACAATGTTCCATAAACAGACGGAGTTTCTTCTAAGCAGAAACCAGTGTCTTCTTCTGGAGTGTGTATGTGTTAGTGCAGCCCAGGTTTAATGATTATCTGACTCATGGTAAATGGCTTACTGAGGAACACGTGGGATGCACACCATGTTCTCGCGTCACCACAGAAGGTGCAGAAATAATACGCTACTGGATCAGTGCCGATAGGCCCAAATACTTGGTCGGATTTATTTATAGATAAAATATATCGAAGCCCAAAGACATAGTAACGTTCCAAAACTTGTACAATAGAAGTGAAATCAGATCACAAGGAATTAATACTCTTTCCAATAAGTTGTTAGAAATCCAGTCTCTGATAGTAAATTACACGAAATCACTCACCATAGATCCCCGATTAGTAGCAAGATAAATGGTGAACTGCAGACCACGAGAGGGCCCCTGCATTATAAGGGTGTCCTTGCTTTGGTGCAGAAGTACAACTGATTAAGATGATCAGCACTGATTGAATTAGCAATAATGGTATTTTACCTCATGACAATGATACCAGTCCGAAATCACTTTATTTTGGATTTTCTAAAGGCTTAACAAACAGGAATCAGCTGCATCATCGACTGTCAAGTTGCATACTTTAACATATTTAGACCTGTTCCTCAGCCATAAATGGAGTCAAAACGTTTGTGTTATTGGTGCTCCTGTAGACTGAGTGCCTGTCTTCCAATCTGTAACTTAGTGAAGGATTTTGACCCATGGTATTTACAAAAAAAGTCAAATTCACTATGCGTCATACTCATGCTGATCAGTATAAATTCTAAAATGGAAAATACTGGCACTAAAACAATACAACAGTGACTAAAATATCTTTCTTCTGCAGTAATAAAAAATCAACATATTCATAGAGATGTCTGTGAGGAAGCAATCTATGGGAAACAGTGACCATAATAGTTTTTCTTGGGAATCTTCATATGCAGCAGCATCAACTGATTATATAAATTCGATGAATGTACAACATGATTTTAAAGAAAGTTTGGCATCAATTTCATAGAAACATACTGCGCAGCACATGAACGATTCGGCCCACCGTACCTGTGCCGGCTCTCTGAAAGAGCTATCCAACTAGTCCCACTCCCGTGCTCTTTACCATAGCCCTGCAAATATTTTATTTTTAAGTAGAGATCCAATTCCCTTTTGAAAATTTAGGCATAACAACACACCGAGTAAAAAAATTTCTCATTTCCCCCCCGGCTTTTTTGCTAATTATTTAAAATCCATGTCCTCTGGTTACCGACCCTCCTGTCAGTGGCAACAGTTTCTCCCACCTCCTCCATCAAAATCCCTCATAAATGTACCTTTGTTGTGTGTGTATGTGTGGCGATAAGACTTCAGGCATGGGGTAGGTTTACCTCCATAATACTTGGTAATTGCATCCTGCCTATTACCTAGGTATCTGGTCACAGTAAAGCCTTTGTTCATTGACCAGACATAAACAAAATATGAGGTTGATGGTGCAGATACACTCGTCATAGTGACGGTAGGTGTAACCCATAATGTGGCATGTGGACTGATGCAAGATCCAGGGTGCCCTCAAATCAGTCTAAATTGGATCTTGGTTAGGGAGAGAGTTTGGGGAAAAAGGAAAACAAGTGGTGATTGTAAAATACATATATTCCTGGAAGCTGCCTCTGTGTCAAATAGGCTTTAAATTAATTCCGGTGTATTTTAATGGAAGGCCAGGTTTAGGAGACCGTTCTGTATTAAAGTTGAGCATTTAGGCAGCAAGAAAAGTCTTGCATCTTCACCTTGGAACTGGAGATAACAATTCGAATTTCTGAGTGTAATTACCCCATTGTATATTCAATGCTAATGGAGCAGATTGATCTCATCTCAAAGACTTCACTTCAGAATGTGGTGACATGGCTTTAGTTTCTAAAAGGTGCTGCAGGCCGATTCCCTCCCGATCGGACTCAGGAAATTAGTGGTCCAGAAAAACAGCCCCACTGCAGTTTATGGAAATACCATTATCATACTGATAAATGTCATTATTAGATTTTATTTTTTATTAGACCATTTTATTGGCATAAAACTAGAAAACTTGCCGGAGCAAATAAAACTAAAATGGTTCCACTGACTAAGAACAGAGCTGTTGCTTAAAAGGAAACATGTGAAAGGTCAAGACCCACAGTGCAGTGCACAGACCAGTTTGAAAAGAGGAGGACAGAGGACGAGGTGGCTGAGATTTTCTGCTACTGTGCTCGGCAACCAGTGATTTTTTGCGCACTTACTTTAAATGGCCAGAAATAAGCAGGTCTGTGAGCACAGAAGTGGAAAGCCTGGGTGGATAAATCAAGTAGTGATCAGGCAACTCCAAAATTCTCTTTCAAAGAAAAAGCTTTCCCTCAGACAAGTCCTGTGGTCGGTGGGGGGAGAAATAATTGAAGATGCCCTTTTTTTTTGGTGGAGCCTCTTGCTGTGCGAAGAAATTGTTTTGTTTGCTGTCATAGGAACAGGAGTAGGCCTTTCAGGCAGTCGCCAGGTTCCTTAATGGTGCTTCAAAATTCTCGGTTGTATTCACTACTGATGATGCGAGAGGAATTACAGCTTTGTTCTAGTTCTTTAAACCAGAAAGTTTGAGAGCTTTTTTCAAATTGACGCAAGGCTGCACTGGTGTATTCTGGGAACCAGTGTAGCCACAATGAGAAATAATCATCAGTTAAAGTGTTGGGATGGAACAGGAGAGAGGAGAAAATGATCAGCAAGCATACAAGAAACCACAGGTTGTTCCAAGCTACCACATTTGTTTGCAATTTTCACTTTTACAATGAATGTTTGTTTTGGCCAGTTTAGCAGCCCCAATAGGTGATTCTCCACGTCTGTCAGGAATAGGCAGAGAGCAGGCACTTCCACAAAAGGAGAAAATGTACAAAGCGACAATTCAAACACGTAAAATTGGTACTGATTTTATTAAAAATTTATGGCAGTAAAATCTGGCAAATAGCACACCTACAATATTATATAATTTACAATCCAATACTTAAGATTAAAAAAAGGTCAGTAAAACACAACATGAGATCAGGACAGACAGACAATTTATACACTTTACACAATACAAGACTAAATACAAACCAAAGAACAACCTGTGTCTTCGTAGAGAGTCAAAAATCACCAGGCATGCTCCTGAAGAACGAGAAACAGGAAATATTAGTTGAACCTCACACCAGGCTCAGGAAGTTAAAATACAGCGAAGACTTACGATATGCCTGGTTGGGCAACAAGAATTCAGACTAACACACACTAGTTTGTTTAATCAAGAATCAAGCCGCCCACGTATATCATTTTAGAGTTAACTGGTTAAAAAACATACGGCGTGCTTCTTTAGAAAGAGGGCAATAAAATCAGCCTTAGACACAACTCTTGTGTGACCATCTATTCTGGACTCCCGGGCATTAATCAAACCTTGCAATAGGAATGTTTCCCAAAAAAAATTCATAAAAATGCTCATGGATAATCACATAGCTGCAAGTGGTATAAACAGGACTATAAAACCAGTGACAATCTTGCAGTGTGTGCTTGGAATAAAGAGTAAACATTGTAACAAGACCCATGATAGACTGTAATAAAAATGCCAAAACACCATCATAATGTGTCATTTACATGTACAGTTTAGCTGGCTACTTATTCAGCACTGTGAAAGCATCTGCATTATAAGCAGGTGCTTATACATTATACACCATTTTCTTTTGATTCCACCTTGCTTACAGTAACATTTTACTATATTGGCATAAGCCTTTAAATGTTTGCCTTTCCATTTCCCATCTGCACAGTTCCTGGGTAATGTAGCTCACAATTGCATCTGGTTTATTCTGTCATCACAGTTTACTGGATATGTTTAAAATTACAGTTGATTTCAGCTGCCATTCATTGGGTGCCCTCGTTATAAGGAGGTGGGATGGTTGCTGGATTGAAGTCATTGGTTCTGCACCCCAGGGGTCTGCCCCAGTTTCAGGACCCACTGTTTCACAAGTCATTTCACTTCAAAAAAGGTATTTCTACGTTCCGTGGGCACATTACGAACACCTCATTCATAAAATCAGCAGATTCATAAAATGGAATTATACTTGCAATGTGTATCTGAAGTCACTGCCCCATTAAACCAGAGACTCTGGGTACTCCTACTTCAGTAAGTGACGCTGCACTCACCTTTATGACAGCAGAGAGATTAGTGCATCCAGAAATTTGCTACGATCCTCAGTTTTCAGTTCAATTACTGTAATAAAAAGACGACTGATTAATTGGAATGCTGTCACTAGGCATGCGCACAGGGCTGGCAACATCTTAAACTACCTTAACACTTGTACCAACGTGAGTGGCAACTGGTTAAGTTGGTCTGACTGAGTTAAACCAGTACCAAGTAGATGACTAGTGGGGAGGGGGAAGGGAGATTCCCTGCTGGAATAAGTCTATATGCACAACATGTAGTACAATCAATCTGTAATGGGACATACACCACAGGAGATACTTCATGCAAGCTGGAGAGATGCAAGGGGATAAAGATGTAGCTCGCAGTACCAGTAGTGCATAGTTGTTGCTGTGAAATGTTTATTCAGCAAGCACTGTTCTTAAGTTTGGGATATCCCACTAGATAGTGATATTATCTCGAAAATACACCATATCAGGCTTCACGTCAGATGCTAAAGGATCAAAAACCCATCAGGATATATTCCTTATTTACCACACACCATCAGCTACCCAGAGGTGTTCTTTATATATCGAATCTGACCTTTCTAAAATTACTTCAACGATCTTTTTTTAGTTAGCACACAATCTCCATCCTGTAATGCTCCTGTATGGAATGATTTCCCTCTACTGTATTATAAGGAAGTCCGAAAACAATTGTTTGAAGTGATGCACAATATCTTTGACACGTATTCCCCACACACACACACACACACTTCAAAGGGATAACGCCCTGCAATCAATCACAATTACACAGGGAAATGAAGAAAACTTCTTCCTCAAACTGGCCTTCAGGGAGAATCACTGACAGCATTATTACTGAACTTGATCTCATAGCAGCACAAGTGATCTAAAAGGTTACTTACTGGAAGTATCAAAGTGATCATGCAGAGTCCTCGAGCTGGTACTTTCTGCTGCCTTCTCAAACGCTTTGCCAAAGAAACTGGAAAAGAGTGATGATTATTTACTGAATTTCCAGCACTACCTTCTCAGCAATTTTACACCTTACTTCACAATGTGAAACACAGCACTCTACTTGGAGCTGCAGAGTTGATCCAAACAGCAACATAACAGACTTGTAAATCAACTGGTTCTGGGTTACACAGCAGCTGCAGTCTGAACCGATCCCGAGGGCAGGTCGGGAGGGTGGGGTGCGGTCTGATGGTGGGGGAGCTTGCTGGGCTGGGAGGAAGCACTCCTACTCCTCCTGGCCCACAAGGATTGCTCCCCGAGGCTGTCCTCACCTCGCTGTAGCAGCCGGGAATCCAGAGGCCCAGCATCCCAGGCCGCCTCTTTGGCCACAGTTAAACCTGCACCATAGGTTAAATCAGAGGATTCCAGCCTCATTATAATATTTAAAGTGCCAACCCACCTCCTGGGAGCGGGTTGGCTGCCCGCCTCACTGTCCTGCCTCTGTTAAACCTGGAAGTGGGCGGGTTGGAGTCGGGATTCACATTTTTAATACTTTAACCTCCCACCCAGCCCTAACCGACCCGTTTTTTGGGGGGGGGGGGGGGGTTAAAATTTCTCCCAATGATTCAGTTTCCAATTTGATCCTTTTCAAAATTGCATCCATGGGAAGTGCTGCTCCAATTGAGATCAGCAAACTCAGCACAGCCGAAGATCAAACATGGGACCTTCTTGCTCTGTCTGGTTCAGTACCACATCAGTTGCCGCATTCACCATTGAGGGAAGTACTGTATCTTCCGTTTATACACTGTAAACATGGTGCTCAGTTACTGACTCACTTCTTTTTGTCTGAGCTTTCAGTTTCTGGTGGGATTCCAGTCACGATCACGGTCCCCTTCTCCAGGTCCATCGGTGCCGCCATGACCAGCGGGAGCACCTTACACCGTTTGTTCTTGGTCTGCAGGGAAGAACAAATGCAATATGAAGACAGTGAGGGCAGTGCTTATTAAATATTCTACACCAACACCAAATACAGACATGGAATTCAAGCAGCTTCTACTGATCCATTTGAACAGACCAGGTCTTCTTTTGTTTTCCTCTCTGGGTCAGAAATCAAGACTGCAATGTAACAACAATGTCAGATTCCCTTTTAATGTGGCACAATTGTATTAGAATAGTTCTACGATGTACTTTGGGCTCAGATATACCAGACAGTGTGTTATGGAAGCATACAGACCAGAAGGTTCCAAGGTTTGATACTTGTCTGTGCTGAGTTAGCTGAGCTCAGCTTTGTGTTACAACACAAAAATAAAATCACTGTTGTGCTAACAATTTCCTCACTATATTTAATTCACATCTGTGTCAATCATCTGTGGCATTGCACATAGGGAGCCAATTCCAAGTGCAGTTTTGAGGTCAAACTGGTTTAGAGGATAATTGGAGATGGGAGGGGCGAGAGAGCGAGGGAGATGGGAGGGGCGAGAGAGCGAGGGAGATGGGAGGGGCGAGAGAGCGAGGGAGATGGGAGGGGCGAGAGAGCGAGGGAGATGGGAGGGGCGAGAGAGCGAGGGAGATGGGAGGGGCGAGAGAGCGAGGGAGATGGGAGGGGCGAGAGAGCGGGGGGGAGGAGGGGCGAGAGAGCGGGGGGGGAGGAGGGGGCGAGAGAGCGGGGGGGGAGGAGGGGGCGAGAGAGCGGGGGGGAGGAGGGGCGAGAGAGCGGGGGGGAGGAGGGGCGAGAGAGCGGGGGGGAGGAGGGGCGAGAGAGCGGGGGGAGGAGGGGCGAGAGAGCGGGGGGGAGGAGGGGCGAGAGAGCGGGGGGGGAGGAGGGGCGAGAGAGCGGGGGGGGAGGAGGGGCGAGAGAGCGGGGGGGGAGGAGGGGCGAGAGAGCGGGGGGGGAGGAGGGGCGAGAGAGCGGGGGGAGGATAGGGGCGAGAGAGCGGGGGGAGGAGGGGCGAGAGAGCGGGGGGAGGAGGGGCGAGAGAGCGGGGGGAGGAGGGGCGAGAGAGCGGGGGGAGGAGGGGCGAGAGAGCGGGGGGAGGAGGGGCGAGAGAGCGGGGGGGAGGAGGGGCGAGAGAGCGGGGGGAGGAGGGGCGAGAGAGCGGGGGGAGGAGGGGCGAGAGAGCGGGGGGAGGAGGGGCGAGAGAGCGGGGGGGAGGAGGGGCGAGAGAGAGGAGGGGCGAGAGAGCGGGGGGGAGGAGGGGCGAGAGAGCTGGGGGAGGAGGGGCGAGAGAGCGGGGGGGAGGAGGGGCGAGAGAGCGGGGGGGAGGAGGGGCGAGAGAGCGGGGGGGAGCAGGGGCGAGAGAGCGGGGGGGAGCAGGGGCGAGAGAGCGGGGGGGAGGAGGGGCGAGAGAGCGGGGGGGAGGAGGGGCGAGAGAGAGGAGGGGCGAGAGAGCGGGGGGGAGGAGGGGCGAGAGAGCGGGGGGAGGAGGGGCGAGAGAGCGGGGGGGAGGAGGGGCGAGAGAGCGGGGGGGAGGAGGGGCGAGAGAGCGGGGGGGGAGGAGGGGCGAGAGAGCGGGGGGAGGAGGGGCGAGAGAGCGGGGGGAGGAGGGGCGAGAGAGCGGGGGGGGAGGAGGGGCGAGAGAGCGGGGGGAGGAGGGGCGAGAGAGCGGGGGGGAGGAGGGGCGAGAGAGCGGGGGGGAGGAGGGGCGAGAGAGCGGGGGGGAGGAGGGGCGAGAGAGCGGGGGGGAGGAGGGGCGAGAGAGCGGGGGGGAGGAGGGGCGAGAGAGCGGGGGGGAGGGGGGGCGAGAGAGCGGGGGGAGGAGGGGCGAGAGAGCGGGGGGAGGGGGGCGAGAGAGCGGGGGGCGAGAGAGCGGGGGGACGAGAGAGCGGGGGGGAGGAGGGGCGAGAGAGCGGGGGGGAGGGGGGGCGAGAGAGCGGGGGGGAGGGGGGGCGAGAGAGCGGGGGGGAGGGGGGGCGAGAGAGCGGGGGGGAGGGGGGGCGAGAGAGCGGGGGGGAGGGGGGGCGAGAGAGCGGGGGGGAGGGGGGGGCGAGAGAGCGGGGGGAGGGGGGGCGAGAGAGCGGGGGGAGGGGGGGCGAGAGAGCGGGGGGAGGGGGGGCGAGAGAGCGGGGGGAGGGGGGGCGAGAGAGCGGGGGCGAGAGAGCGGGGGGAGGGGGGGCGAGAGAGCGGGGGGGGGGGCGAGAGAGCGGGGGGAGGGGGGGGCGAGAGAGCGGGGGGAGGGGGGGGCGAGAGAGCGGGGGGAGGGGGGGGCGAGAGAGCGGGGGGAGGGGGGGGCGAGAGAGCGGGGGGAGGGGGGGGCGGGAGAGCGGGGGGAGGGGGGGCGGGAGAGCGGGGGGAGGGGGGGGCGGGAGAGCGGGGGGAGGGGGGGCGGGAGAGCGGGGGAGGGGGGGCGGGAGAGCGGGGGGAGGGGGGGCGGGAGAGCGGGGGGGAGGAGGGGCGGGAGAGCGGGGGGAGGAGGGGCGGGAGAGCGGGGGGAGGAGGGGCGGGAGAGCGGGGGGAGGAGGGGCGGGAGAGCGGGGGGAGGAGGGGCGGGAGAGCGGGGGGGAGGAGGGGCGGGAGAGCGGGGGGAGGAGGGGCGGGAGAGCGGGGGGAGGAGGGGCGGGAGAGCGGGGGGAGGAGGGGCGGGAGAGCGGGGGGAGGAGGGGCGGGGAGAGCGGGGGGGAGGGGGGCGGGAGAGCGGGGGGAGGAGGGGCGGGAGAGCGGGGGGAGGAGGGGCGAGAGAGCGGGGGGAGGAGGGGCGAGAGAGCGGGGGGAGGAGGGGCGAGAGAGCGGGGGGAGGAGGGGCGAGAGAGCGGGGGGAGGAGGGGCGAGAGAGCGGGGGGAGGAGGGGCGAGAGAGCGGGGGGAGAGAGAGCGGGGGGAGGGGGGGCGAGAGAGCGGGGGGCGAGAGAGCGGGGGCGAGAGAGCGGGGGGACGAGAGAGCGGGGGCGAGAGAGCGGGGGGACGAGAGAGCGGGGGGGCGAGAGAGCGGGGGGAGGAGGGGCGAGAGAGCGGGGGGGAGGGGGGGCGAGAGAGCGGGGGGGAGGGGGGGCGAGAGAGCGGGGGGGGAGGGGGGGCGAGAGAGCGGGGGGAGGGGGGGCGAGAGAGCGGGGGGAGGGGGGGGCGAGAGAGCGGGGGCGAGAGAGCGGGGGGAGGGGGGGCGAGAGAGCGGGGGGGAGGGGGGGCGAGAGAGCGGGGGGGGGGGCGAGAGAGCGGGGGGAGGGGGGGGCGAGAGAGCGGGGGGGAGGGGGGGGCGAGAGAGCGGGGGGGCGAGAGAGCGGGGGGAGGGGGGGGCGGGAGAGCGGGGGGAGGGGGGGCGGGAGAGCGGGGGGAGGGGGGGCGGGAGAGCGGGGGGAGGGGGGGCGGGAGAGCGGGGGGAGGGGGGGCGGGAGAGCGGGGGGAGGGGGGGCGGGAGAGCGGGGGGAGGAGGGGCGGGAGAGCGGGGGGAGGAGGGGCGGGAGAGCGGGGGGAGGAGGGGCGGGAGAGCGGGGGGAGGAGGGCGGGAGAGCGGGGGGAGGAGGGGCGGGAGAGCGGGGGGAGGAGGGGCGGGAGAGCGGGGGGAGGAGGGGCGGGAGAGCGGGGGGAGGAGGGGCGGGAGAGCGGGGGGAGGAGGGGCGGGAGAGCGGGGGGAGGAGGGGCGGGAGAGCGGGGGGAGGAGGGGCGGGAGAGCGGGGGGAGGAGGGGCGGGAGAGCGGGGGGAGGAGGGGCGGGAGAGCGGGGGGAGGAGGGGCGGGAGAGCGGGGGGAGGAGGGGCGGGAGAGCGGGGGGAGGAGGGGCGAGAGAGCGGGGGGAGGAGGGGCGAGAGAGCGGGGGGGAGCAGGGGCGGAGAGAGCGGGGGGGAGGAGGGGCGAGAGAGCGGGGGGGAGGAGGGGCGAGAGAGCGGGGGGAGGAGGGGCGAGAGAGCGGGGGGAGGAGGGGCGAGAGAGCGGGGGGAGGAGGGGCGAGAGAGCGGGGGGGGAGGAGGGGCGAGAGAGCGGGGGGAGGGGGGCGAGAGAGCGGGGGGGAGGAGGGGCGAGAGAGCGGGGGGGAGGAGGGGCGAGAGAGCGGGGGGGAGGAGGGGCGAGAGAGCGGGGGGGAGGAGGGGCGAGAGAGCGGGGGGGAGGGGGGGCGAGAGAGCGGGGGGGAGGAGGGGCGAGAGAGCGGGGGGAGGAGGGGCGAGAGAGCGGGGGGAGGGGGGGCGAGAGAGCGGGGGGAGGGGGGCGAGAGAGCGGGGGGACGAGAGAGCGGGGGGGAGGAGGGGCGAGAGAGCGGGGGGGAGGAGGGGCGAGAGAGCGGGGGGGAGGGGGGCGAGAGAGGCGGGGGGGAGGGGGGGCGAGAGAGCGGGGGGGAGGGGGGGCGAGAGAGCGGGGGGGAGGGGGGGCGAGAGAGCGGGGGGAGGGGGGGCGAGAGAGCGGGGGGAGGGGGGGGCGAGAGAACGGGGGGAGGGGGGGCGAGAGAGCGGGGGGAGGGGGGGGCGAGAGAGCGGGGGCGAGAGAGCGGGGGGAGGGGGGGCGAGAGAGCGGGGGGGGGGGCGAGAGAGCGGGGGGAGGGGGGGGCGAGAGAGCGGGGGGAGGGGGGGGCGAGAGAGCGGGGGGAGGGGGGGGCGAGAGAGCGGGGGGAGGGGGGGGCGAGAGAGCGGGGGGAGGGGGGGCGGGAGAGCGGGGGGAGGGGGGGCGGGAGAGC
Organism: Somniosus microcephalus; assembly: GCF_052327205.1. Classification (NCBI taxonomy): domain Eukaryota; kingdom Metazoa; phylum Chordata; class Chondrichthyes; order Squaliformes; family Somniosidae; genus Somniosus; species Somniosus microcephalus. Next base: position 66,092,208 of record NC_141005.1, on the reverse strand, counting down.
GGGGGGAGGGGGGGCGGGAGAGCGGGGGGAGGGGGGGCGGGAGAGCGGGGGAGGGGGGGCGGGAGAGCGGGGGGCGGGAGAGCGGGGGGAGGGGGGGCGGGAGAGCGGGGGAGGGGGGCGGAGAGCGGGGGAGGAGGGGCGGGAGAGCGGGGGGAGGAGGGGCGGGAGAGCGGGGGGAGGAGGGGCGGGAGAGCGGGGGAGGAGGGGCGGGAGAGCGGGGGGAGGTGGGGCGGGAGAGCGGGGGGAGGAGGGGCGGAGAGCGGGGGGAGGAGGGGCGGGGAGAGCGGGGGGAGGAGGGGCGGGAGAGCGGGGGGAGGAGGGGCGGGAGAGCGGGGGAGGAGGGGCGGGAGAGCGGGGGGAGGAGGGGCGGGAGAGCGGGGGGAGGAGGGGCGGGAGAGCGGGGGGAGGAGGGGCGGGAGAGCGGGGGGAGGAGGGGCGGGAGAGCGGGGGGAGGAGGGGCGAGAGAGCGGGGGGAGGAGGGGCGAGAGAGCGGGGGGAGGAGGGGCGAGAGAGCGGGGAGGAGGGCGAGAGCGGGGGAGGAGGGGCGAGAGAGCGGGGGGAGGAGGGGCGAGAGAGCGGGGGAGAGAGCGGGGAGGGGGGCGAGAGAGCGGGGCGAGAGCGGGGGCGAGAGAGCGGGGGGACGAGAGAGCGGGGGCGAGAGAGCGGGGGGACGAGAGAGCGGGGGAGAGGGCGAGAGAGCGGGGAGGAGGGGCGAGAGAGCGGGGGGAGGGGGGCGAGAGAGCGGGGGGAGGGGGGCGAGAGAGCGGGGGGGAGGGGGGGGCGAGAGAGCGGGGGGGAGGGGGGGCGAGAGCGGGGGGAGGGGGGCGAGAGAGCGGGGCGAGAGAGCGGGGGGAGGGGGGGCGAGAGAGCGGGGGGAGGGGGGCGAGAGAGCGGGGGGGGGGCGAGAGAGCGGGGGGAGGGGGGGCGAGAGAGCGGGGGGAGGGGGGCGAGAGAGCGGGGCGAGAGCGGGGAGGGGGGCGAGAGCGGGGGAGGGGGGCGGGAGAGCGGGGGGAGGGGGGCGGAGAGCGGGGGGGGGGCGGGAGCGGGAGGGGGCGGAGAGCGGGGGGAGGGGCGGGAGAGCGGGGGGAGGAGGGGCGGGAGAGCGGGGGGAGGAGGGGCGGGAGAGCGGGGGGAGGAGGGGGCGGGAGAGCGGGGGAGAGGCGGAGGCGGGGAGAGCGGAGAGCGGGGGAGGAGGGGCGGAGAGCGGGGGGAGGAGGGGCGGAGAGCGGGGGGAGGAGGGCGGGAGAGCGGGGGGAGGAGGGGCGGGAGAGCGGGGGGAGGAGGGGCGGGAGAGCGGGGGGAGGAGGGGCGGGAGAGCGGGGGGAGGAGGGGCGGGAGAGCGGGGGGAGGAGGGGCGGGAGAGCGGGGGGAGGAGGGGCGGAGAGCGGGAGAGGGCGGGAGAGCGGGGAGAGGCGGGAGAGCGGGGGGAGGAGGGGCGGGAGAGCGGGGGAGGAGGGCGGGAGGAGGAGGGCGGGAGAGCGGGGGGAGGAGGGGCGGAGAGCGGGGGGAGGAGGGGCGGGAGAGCGGGGGGAGGAGGGGCGGGAGAGCGGGGGGAGGAGGGCGGGAGAGGGGCGGGAGAGCGGGGGAGGCGGAGAGCGGGGGAGGAGGGGCGGGAGAGCGGGGGGAGGAGGGGCGGGAGAGCGGGGGGAGGAGGGGCGGGAGAGCGGGGGAGGAGGGGCGGAGAGCGGGAGAGGGCGGAGGAGGGGCGGGAGAGCGGGGGAGGAGGGGCGGAGAGCGGGGGGAGGAGGGCGGAGAGCGGGGGGAGGAGGGGCGGGAGAGCGGGGGGAGGAGGGGCGGGAGAGCGGAGGAGGGGCGGGAGAGCGGGGGGAGGAGGGGCGGGAGAGCGGGGGAGGAGGGGCGGGAGAGCGGGGGGAGGAGGGGCGGGAGAGCGGGGGAGGAGGGGCGGAGAGCGGGGGAGGAGGCGGAGAGCGGGGAGAGGGCGGAGAGCGGGGGGAGGAGGGGCGAGAGAGCGGGGGAGGAGGGGCGAGAGAGCGGGGGAGGAGGGGCGGAGAGCGGGGGGAGGAGGGGCGAGAGAGCGGGGGGAGGAGGGGCGAGAGAGCGGGGGAGGAGGGGCGAGAGAGCGGGGGGAGGAGGGGCGAGAGAGCGGGGGGAGGAGGGGCGAGAGAGCGGGGGGAGGAGGGGCGAGAGAGCGGGGGAGAGGGGCGGGAGAGCGGGGGGAGGAGGGGCGGGAGAGCGGGGGGAGGAGGGGCGGGAGAGCGGGGGGAGGAGGGGCGGGAGAGCGGGGGGAGGAGGGGCGGGAGAGCGGGGGAGGAGGGGCGGAGAGCGGGGAGAGGGCGGGGAGGAGGAGGGGCGGGAGAGCGGGGGGAGGAGGGGCGGGAGAGCGGGGGGAGGAGGGGCGGGAGAGCGGGGGAGGAGGGGCGGGAGAGCGGGGGGAGGAGGGGCGGGAGAGCGGGGGGAGGAGGGGCGGGAGAGCGGGGGGAGGAGGGGCGAGAGAGCGGGGGGAGGAGGGGCGGGAGAGCGGGGGGAGGAGGGGCGAGAGAGCGGGGGAGGAGGGGCGAGAGAGCGGGGGAGGAGGGGCGAGAGAGCGGGGGGAGGAGGGGCGGAGAGAGCGGGGGGAGGAGGGGCGAGAGAGCGGGGGGAGGAGGGGCGAGAGAGCGGGGAGGAGGGGCGAGAGAGCGGGGGAGGAGGGCGGGAGAGCGGGGGAGGAGGGCGGAGAGCGGGGGAGGAGGGGCGGGAGAGCGGGGGGAGGAGGGGCGGGAGAGCGGGGGAGGAGGGGCGGGAGAGCGGGGGGAGGAGGGGCGGGAGAGCGGGGGGAGGAGGGGCGGGAGGAGAGGGGCGGAGAGCGGGGGAGGAGGGGCGGGAGAGCGGGGGAGGAGGGGCGGGAGAGCGGGGGGAGGAGGGGCGGGAGAGCGGGGGAGGAGGGGCGGAGAGCGGGGGGAGGAGGGGCGAGAGCGGGAGAGGGCGGAGAGCGGGGGAGGAGGGGCGGAGAGCGGAGGAGGGGCGGGAGAGCGGGGGAGGAGGGGCGAGAGAGCGGGGAGGAGGGCGAGAGCGGGGAGGAGGGCGAGAGCGGGGGGAGGAGGGCGAGAGCGGGAGGCGAGAGCGGGGAGGAGGGGCGAGGAGAGCGGGGGGAGGAGGGGCGGAGAGAGCGGGGGGAGGAGGGGCGAGAGAGCGGGGGAGGAGGGGCGGAGAGCGGGGGGAGGAGGGGCGGAGAGCGGGGGAGAGGGCGGGAGAGCGGGGGGAGGAGGGGCGGAGAGCGGGGGGAGGAGGGGCGAGAGAGCGGGGGAGGAGGGGCGAGAGAGCGGGGGAGGAGGGGCGGAGAGAGCGGGGGGAGGAGGGGCGGAGAGAGCGGGGGGAGGAGGGGCGGAGAGAGCGGGGGGAGGAGGGGCGAGAGAGCGGGGGGAGGAGGGGCGAGAGAGCGGGGGGAGGAGGGGCGAGAGAGCGGGGGGAGGAGGGGCGAGAGAGCGGGGGAGGAGGGGCGAGAGAGCGGGGGGAGGAGGGGGCGAGAGAGCGGGGGGAGGAGGGGCGAGAGAGCGGGAGAGGCGAGAGCGGGGGAGGAGGGGCGAGAGAGCGGGGGGAGGAGGGGCGAGAGAGCGGGGGGAGGAGGGGCGAGAGAGCGGGGGGAGGAGGGGCGAGAGAGCGGGGGGAGGAGGGGCGAGAGAGCGGGGGGAGGAGGGGCGAGAGAGCGGGGGGAGGAGGGGCGGAGAGAGCGGGGGGAGGAGGGGCGGGAGAGCGGGGGAGGAGGGGCGGAGAGCGGGGGAGAGGGGCGGGAGAGCGGGGGGAGGAGGGGCGAGAGAGCGGGGGGAGGAGGGGCGGGAGAGCGGGGGAGAGGGCGGAGAGCGGGAGGAGGGCGGGAGAGCGGGGGGAGGAGGGGCGGGAGAGCGGGGGGAGGAGGGGCGGGAGAGCGGGGGGAGGAGGGGCGGGAGAGCGGGGGGAGGAGGGGCGGGAGAGCGGGGAGGAGGGGCGGGAGAGCGGGGGGAGGAGGGGCGGGAGAGCGGGGGGAGGAGGGCGGAGAGCGGGGGGAGGAGGGGCGGAGAGCGGGGGAGGAGGGGCGGGAGAGCGGGGGGAGGAGGGGCGAGAGAGCGGGGGGAGGAGGGGCGAGAGAGCGGGGGGAGGAGGGGCGAGAGAGCGGGGGGAGGAGGGGCGAGAGAGCGGGGGGAGGAGGGGCGAGAGAGCGGGGGGAGGAGGGGCGAGAGAGCGGGGGGGAGGAGGGGCGAGAGAGCGGGGGGAGGAGGGGCGAGAGAGCGGGGGGAGGAGGGGCGAGAGAGCGGGGGGAGGAGGGGCGAGAGAGCGGGGGGAGGAGGGGCGAGAGAGCGGGGGGAGGAGGGGCGAGAGAGCGGGGGGAGGAGGGGCGAGAGAGCGGGGGGAGGAGGGGCG
>NC_141005.1:64676351-64838851 GCF_052327205.1 Somniosus microcephalus | reverse complement strand
TGACAGATAGGGCATTGGTTTAATGTCTCATTTGGAAGATAGCACTTCTTGTAATGCAGCACACCCTCAATAATCCAGTGAAGCATCAGCCTAGATTACGTACTCGAGTTTGTAGTGGGGCTTGAACCCCCAACCCTTGATTCAGAGGTAAAAAGCTACAAAATGATGTAAAGTGTTCTGTTTAAAGAAAAACAACAGTTTGTGGGCATGTGTTGGGCCTCATCTCGTTAGCTTCCTAGGGTGGCATGACTGGAAGCAATGTGGGAATCTGCAGGCGCTGACCTGAGCCCGAACAAACAGTGGAGCAGTGCATTGATCCACAAGGACAGAGTGTGCTGTCCAAGCGAGCTGAAGTGAGAGGTCAAATTAAACTGCAATACTCCACGAAGATGCTGCAATTTCTCCAAAATCGGATGATGTAGGGCAGGGCAATGGTGCAGAAGGCTGGTGCCACAATGTAGTAAAATGGTTTCAGATTTGTACAATTTCTCACATGCCAAGTTCAGCTGTGCTACAGGGGGAGTTTCAAGCTGAAGCAAGGCATTTTCTCATGGGCAACTTTCATGTATCTCATAATAAAACATAACATAGAAATAGGAGGAGTAGGCCATTCGGCGCCTCGAGCCTGCTCCGCCATTCATAAGATCATGGCTGATCTGATCTTTGCCTCAACTCCACTTTTCTGCCTGTTCCCCATAACCCTCGACTCCCCTGCAGTTCAAAAATCTGAATGACTCTTATGGTTGTATGCTCTGTCCCTTCCTGTCACACTCTGGTTATCTTAGCCCCTATCGCTACCCTGCACTACTGCCTTGTCCTTTCTCTTTAACTTTCTAAGTTTCCCCTCACCTGAACCCTCCCCCCCCACCCCCCACTATTTAGTTTAAAGCCCTATCTACAGCCCCAGTTATTCAATTCGCCAGGATACTGGTCCCAGCACGGTTTAAGTGAAGCCCGTCCCAACGGAACAGCTCCCCCTTTCCCCAGTACTGGTGCCAGTGCCCCATGAATCGAAACCCATTTCTCCCACACCAATCCTTAAGCCACGAATTCAACTCTCTGATCTTATTGACCCTATGCCAATTTGCTCATGGCTCAGGTAGTAATCCAGAGATTATTACTTTTGTGGTTCTACTTTTTAATTTAGCCCCTAGTTGCTCATACTCCCTCAGCAGAACCTCTTAGTCCTACTTAGGTCATTGGTACCTACGTGGACCACGACAACTAGATCCTTCCCCTCCCACTCCAAGTTGCTCTCCAGCCCCGAGGAGGTGTCCTTAACCCTGGCACCGGGCAGGCAACACAGGCTTCGGGACTCATGCTCTCGGCTGCAGAGAACAGTATCTATCCCCCTAACTATACTGCCCCCTATCACTACTACATTCCTTTTTACTCCCCCAACTTGGATGGCCCCCTATACTATGGTGCTGTGGTCAGTTTGCTCATCCTCCCTGCAGTCCCTGCTCTTGTCCACACAGGCTGCAAGAACCTTGTACCTGTTGGACAAGTGCAAGGGCTGAGACTCCTCCAATGTTACCTTCTGGATCCACATACCTGCCTCACTTGTAGTCACACCCTCCTGTCACTGACCACGGGCCAAATCTGAAGTATTTAACCTAAGGGGAGTGACTGCCTCCTGGAACAAAGTGTCCAGGTAACTTTCTCCCTCCTTGATGTATCGTAGTGTCCAAAGCTCGGACTCCAGCTCATCAACTCCGAGTCGAAGTTCCTCGAGCTGCAGACACTTACTGCAGGTGTGGTTGCTGTGGATCACACTGGGGTCCACCAGCTCCCACATGCTACAGCTGCAACACATCACCTGTCCTGCCACCTCTATTGTATTTTGTTTAACTAATTAGGTTTTCATGTTTTGAAATACTCAATTGTCTATTAAAAGTTTTTAATTCACATAATAACCTTGTTTAATTTATTAAATTTAGTTATATGCTTTGGGTCTTTACTGTAACTTAGCCCACAGTCCTAATTTAACCCTAGTTGTTTACATTTCTTTTTATGCAACAAGCAGCACCTCTTACCCCCACCTCACCAAATTCCCAGGTTTAGTACTCTGTAGAAGTAGACTCCGTGCTACTTACCTCTAATTCTGCCACAACACTGGCAAAAGCCTGGGAACTGGCTATCTGACCGAACCCCCACCACAGCGGGAGAATGGTTCTTGGGCCCCCGAGACCTCGAGAGGACGAATGGATCTTTTTATTTCAGCAATAAATTGGTCTTACAGTTAAAAATCTGTATTTCTCAAACACTACGTAAATAGAGATTAAATGCAAATACAGACTGACTGCTGCTTTTGACATATTAGAGCAACCAGTGTACATTATACATTGATTCTTCGCACAGAGACTTCCAAATACATTTACAGTCTCACAAGTGGATTCATGCTCCAGTAGGAAAAGTCCATCTGTCAATTCTAAAAATGGCCTTTCTGCTCTGTATTCTTTCTACCCTTGGGCGCAATTCTCAAAAGAAAACCTTCCCACACTCTCCACTTGTCCCCCAGCCTTATGTTAAACAGTAGGGGATTCATTTCAAGCACAACAGCTGGTTCTATGTCCTGCTACCATCTGACTTGGTACTACAGTGTAGCTTGGATTCTACTCCTCCTAGGAAACTGTATTCTTCTACCGATAGACTATCTTAATAATTTAGTATCCCCATGGAAGTCATATTTTTTCCCACATTCTTTAGGGCATTGGCAGTAAACCAGAAGAGGACAGTGTGTGGGAGAGGAGAAAGAAAGCAAGCAAACAGAAAAATGGCACTTTCTTTCTCTCTCACTGCACTGAAGCATGGATCTTTCGAAAGAACTGGATAAAAACAAACCGAAACACTGCTTGCCAGTGCAGAAGTTCCCCGCGTATATTACATAAAACACTTGCCTATTGCAAAGCTGCTGGGCGGGTTGTGTTGCACCTCATTCAGTTCCAGTAGGAGACGATCCAGTTCGGAGAGGTTGCTGCCCAGTGAAGCAGTCATGACAATCGGTGAAGGTTCTGCGGACTTTGTTTTATTGGGGAAGCTGCATGAGTGACAAAATAAGAGGGTGCTATTGTCTGAAAGCTCAGCGGGATGAGTCACACGGTACAATATTAGATACCTTGCTTAAACATTACCACCGGCACAGCCCAACACCGTCATCAGCATCAGATTGCACAACAGGGAGTAAAGTTGAAGTGGCTGTGTTCTTGTTTTAACTTGCACATCAAACCAGCGTATCATGTTTCCGTCAGGTACACAACCCTGCACGGTTCAAATTAACTTAGTCAAAAAACATGGCTGCTGATGACATTCACAGGAGGGCACTATTGTCCTTCATGAGGGTGAATGACCCCAAACCGCAAATGGTGAAGATGCCACTTACTAACCGGTGTCAAGTTACAATATCAAACAGACACTAATTGAATAAATCAGCTGATGTCTTACATTTAACGGTCATCTCGTGAGCGTCACCCTGCCCTGCCTCTACAAATTCCTTCAGCCCTATTTTTCAGCTTCTGAGACTCTGGCCTCCTGTGCATCCCTGGCCTACCATTGGTGACAATCGTGGCTCTGCCCTCTGCAGTTCCCTTCCCGAAATCCTTTGTTAACTCTCTCCTCCAAGACCCATCTAAATGTGCTTTTAGTCATCTCCCTAATTCTCAGATTACTGCTGGTCATCTAACACTCCTCTGTGAAGCACTTTGGAACGTTTATTGCATTAATGGCACCATATAAATGCAAGTTATTGTTGTATTGTCTCATCACTCTGAAGAGAATTTTAACAACCCCACACATGCCACTAAACAATAAATTTGCTTATATATAGTATATTATTTTTAACATTAGAAATTGAGCAAGGCAAGGTTAGCAGGTAAGTATGATAAATGTTTCCACTTACAAGGCTATCTGTAAGTCTCCCAAGACTTTGACTGCTCATCCATTTTAGGAGACATTATCTGGAAATGGATCTGTTTCAGCTGTCAATGTCACTCTGTTTAAAAAGGCAGTCCTTGTCTATCACTGTGACTCTATTCAAAGAGGCAGTCCTAGTTTATCACTGTCATTCCATTTAATGAAACATGTTCTTGTTTAAGACTATTGCTGTCCCTCTGCCTTGACACAGAGCATCAGTCTCAACCAAATGCTGTCAACCTGCTGAGGGAGGAAGTCCCTGTCTGTCACTTTGCTTAGAGAGGGAGTTCATACCCATCACTCTGCTTAAGAAGGGCCTTTCTGAGTTAGGTGCTTTCATGCTGTTTAAAGAGGAAACTGCTATTGGAGCATAAAATTATCTACCACTCCACTTAAACTCGTCCCAGTTGAGTACCTGTAAACGTGGTCTTCCTCAGAGGAACGTGGCACAGGAGGACTAACAGAATCTCGGGTAAGAGAGGAGCTGCCTTTCACATTTGAGGGGTAGGTCTGCTGTTGTGGCTGAAATGAGAACCCAGAATATTCAGTAATGAGAACAGTAATAATGAAGATCAGAGAAATGGTTTTCAAATACAACAGAATATGCCACAGGCATCTTGAGATTGAAGAATACACATAACTCCAAAATTTCCTACAATTTAGTTTTGTGCTTTGACGGAGAGAACTGGTAGCATTCAGTTTCCACCACACACCGTAAAGAATTTTATTCCCAAGTTTCCATTTATTCTTAAAATGAGAAATGAATTCGGAAGACTGAATCACTGCAGCCCAAAGCTCCAGTTTATCACCGATCTGGGTGCCACTCCTCCCTCCAATAAAATTAATTAAATTAACCGTTGCAAGGTAGCAGTTACTGCCTCAGGTGTGGCTTGGCGTTGCAGCCAGAAAACACACCTTGAATCTGTAGGCAGCTGTACTCTTGAATGTGAGACAAAGCACCTTGGGGCTTTTAGCAGTTTATTACAACACTGAAAAAAAGTTGGATCTTGCACTATTTCAGTTTTGGCACTTACATGCACCAACACAGAACAATGAATAGCTTTAGATCTGACTAGCCTGCCTCCAGGGATGATGAAAACATCAAAATGTTCTGAAGATCAAGGGACATAAATCAGATTCTATAACTTTTGGGATACAAAAATGTTGATGTAAATCATTTCGCCATTTTAATTTCTTATGAGGTACATGTGTAGGTTTTCATCGTCCTGCACCTGCAGCTATTGTGTCGCCTGGGCACAGCCAATGCAGGACAAACAGGAAAGTTGAGCCCACAACTGTAAAGGAGGGATGTGTGTGCCAATTTCCCATCTATTTAAATGAATGGACAGAAAATCATGTGGGATGGGGAGGGGAAGAGGGAGAGAGGGGGGATGGTGAGATGGGGAAAAGAGAGGGAGGAAGGGGAAGAGAGGAGCAGGGAATAGCCAAAATCTGAAGATATCACAATAGAAGCACAGAACCAAAATATTCGATAACTTTCAGACAATCTCATAGTCTGTGACCTGGCTACATGACAATTCAGGCTGTACCTTGGGAGAGTTGGTCACTCCAGTAGAAGGGGAGACCTCTTCTTGGTAACCCTGAAAAAGCAGGAGAAAGTGTGTCATCTATACATGTCAGACATGGAATCATAGAAGGAAACTATTCTGACTGCATCTATGCTGGAGCTAGTTCTTCAACTGCAGGTATCTACTGTAATCCCAATTCTCTGTATCCTTTTAATATTATCCCTTTTCAAATATTTATCCAGTCTCTTTTAAGCACGGTTATAGTCTTGGCTTCAATAACCACTTGTGATAAAACATTCCATGTTCCAATAATTAAAAATAAAAGGAAATAACTGCAAGTGCTCGGAATCTGAAACAAAAACAGAAACACAGCAGTTTTGCCAGCATCTATGAAGGGAAAATAAGTTTCTCAGTTCTAGCGAAGGGTTGCACCCGAAATGTTAATCTGTCTTTTCTTTTTACACATGGTGACAGACCTGCTGCATATATCTCAGGATTTTCTGTTTATATTCCATGTTCTAATAACCCACGCTGTGGAAAATAATGCTACAGGAAACTCTTTTTTATCCGGCACCGACGTGCTGCCAGTTGATCAAAAAGTCCGGATTACAGAGAGGTATACTTACTACGGTACGAGAGCCCCGTACATGGCCACAGATCCAGGCGTCCCTGTTGCATGGCAACAGGTGCAGGAACCCCGGTTACATGGCCACAGATCACGGAACCCCGGTTACACGGCCACTAATATGAAGTAAAACTTACCTGAACCTACACCTGAATTTTCCTGGTTGAGAGATTTCCGGTTATTTAGGTGCCGGTAAAAAGAGAGTTTCCTGTACTACACTGCACCTTTGTTCCTGTGGCATAATCCTCAGTTTTCCCTTCTTACTGATTTTTCCAACCAGAGAAAACAATCTCGCTATTCACCCTCTCAAAAACTTTGATGGTCTGGAAAATCTCGGTTAGATCCCCCTTAATCTTCTCTGTTCTAGTGCAAAAATCCCAAGTTTTCTTCAAACCACTCATTACTGGTATCATTCTAGCAAATCTTTGCTGTACTGTTTCTATGGTTGTAATATCCTTCCTGCTTAGAACATCCTGCAATAGCCCAAATGTGGTCTACCCAATGTCTTGTATCAATTTAACATCACTTCCTTGCTTTTATATTCCATTCCCCTGTGTATAAAATGCAGAATCCCACTTAGAAACATAGAAGATAGGAGCAGGAGTAGGCCATTCGGCCCCTCGAGCCTGCTCCGCCATTCAATGTGATCATGGCTGATCATCCAAATTCATTACCCGGTCCCTGCTTTCTCCCCATACCCCTTGATCCCCTTAGCCTTAAGAAATATATCCAACTCCTTCTTGAATATATTTAATGTATTGGCCTCTACTGCCTTCTGTGGTAGAGAATTCCACAGGTTCACCACTCTCTGGGTGAAGAAATTCCTCCTCATTTCTGGCCTAAATGGCCTACCCCTTATTCTTAGACTGTGACCCCTGGTTCTGGACTCCCCGACCATCGGGAACATCCTTCCTGCATCTAGTCTGTCCGGTCCTGTCAGAATTTTATAAGTTTCAATGAGATCCCCTCTCATTCTTCTATACTCCAGCGAGTACAAGCCCAATCGACCCAATCTCTCCTCATACGTCATTCCTGCCATCCCAGGTATCAGCCTGGTGAATCTTCGCTGAACTCCTTCCATGGCAAGAACATCCTTCCTCAGATAAGGCGACCAAAACTGCACACAATACTCAAGGTGTGGTCTCACCAAGGCCCTGTATAACTGCAGCAAGACATCCTTGTTCCTGTACTCAAACCCTCTCGCTATGAAGGCCAACATGTCATTTGCCTTCTTAACCGCCTGCTGCACCTGCATGCTTACCTTCAGCACAAGGACACCCAGGACTCGTTGCACTTCCCCTTCTCCCAATCTATTGCCATTCAGATAATAATCTGCCTTCCTGTTTTTGCCACCAAAGTGGATAACCTCACATTTATCCACGTTATATTGCATCTGCCATGCTTTTGCCCAATCACCCAACCTGTCCAAATCATCCTGGAGTTTCTCGGCATCCTCCTCACAGCACACACGCCCACCCAGCTTTGTCTCGTCTGCAAATTTTGAGATATTACATCTAGTTCCCTTGTCTAGATCATTAATATATATTGTGAATAGCTGGGGTCCAAGGACCGATCCCTGCGGTACCCCACTAGTTACTGCCCGCCACTCGGAAAAAGACCCGTTTATTCCAACTCTTTCCTTTCTGTCTGCCAACCAGTTCTCTATCCAAGTCAATACCTTGCCCCCAATCCCATGTGCCTTAACTTTACACGCTAATCTCTTATGCAGGACCTTATCGAAAGCCTTCTGAAAGTCCAAATACACCACATCCACTGGTTCTCCCTTATCTATTTTACCAGTTACATCCTCAAAAAATTCCAGTAGATTAGTCAAGCACGATTTACCTTTTGTAAATTCATGTTGACTTTGTCCGATCCGGTCACTGTTTCCCAAGTGCTCTGCTATTACATCTTTTATAATGGACTCTAGCATTTTCCCCACTACCGATGTCAGGCTTACTGGTCTGTAATTCCCCATTTTCTCTTTATCACCTTTTTTGAATAGTGGAGTAACATTAGCTACCCTCCAATCCATGGGTACTGTTCCAGATTCCATCGAATGCTGGAAGATGATCAGCAAAGCATCAACTATTTCTAAGGCCACTTCCTTAAGTACCCTAGGATGTAGATTATCAGGCCCTGGGGATTTATCGGCCTTCAATCCCATCAATTTCCCTAACACCATTTCCCTACAAATACTGATTTCTTTCAGTTCCTCCCTTTCATCAGACCTTATGTTCCCCGACATCTCTGGGAGGTTATTTGTGTCCTTGACTTTTATTGCTTTTTCCACATGCACTGCCACCTTTAAATATCCATGTACCTGCATCCCCCAATCTCTCTGTTCTTCCACTGTGTTAAGAATCTTATCATTTACAGTATATTTCCTTCACTGTTCTTTTTCTCAAAATGTATCACTTCACATTTCTCTGCATTGAACTATATCAGTCACTTATCAGCCCACTATTCTGTCTACATCCAGCTGAAATCTCCCGTGTCTTCCTCAGTTTGCTATGCCCCCTAACTTGGTATCATCAGAAAACTTCAATGTAATTCCCCTTGTCCCTATGTCCAAATCACTTCTATGAATGAATAGAAGGGGTCATAGTTCAGAGCCATGGGACACATCACTACCTAAATCCTGCCAATCCAAAAGCTATCCATTTATTCCCATTCTTGACTTTCTGCTCCCTAACCATCTCCCTATCCATGAGGCTACATTTCTTTTAATGTCACTTGCCTCAATTTTCACAAGTCTCTTATGTGGCACCTTTATCAATTTCTGGAAATTAATCCATACAACATTCACTGCCTCCCCTTTATCGCTGTAAAAGAAACATTTCAGTGGCATATCATGACAAAATTTTAGTAGCCTGTTGCCCTGTCCCAGACTATCGGCATTGCAATCCCCTTCAACACATGACGCTGCATTCACATTCCATTTTGCCCACATCCCTTCTCCATTCACAATCTCACAGAAATACACTCCTGTTGACGCAAGGTCTCGAGGATCCCTTTGTGAGACTCGTCTCACCTGCAGCCTTACTAGGGCTAAATTGCTGCTGGTATTAATTATAATGCAAGTTGTGCTTAAACTCCGCTTGGTATCTATCACTTTAATGTAGGGAATGAAGCTGGTGACCATTCATTCACTCCAACTCAGCCATTGGTTTATTTACATCTCTTGCCATCAAAATGTATTCTTTGGTACAGCACATGCGGATCCTGTATAAATCCATATACTTTTTAGGATGACATGCGAGTGCTCAAGATGATGGCAGACAGGAGGTAAGAAATAACTGATTAAGGAAGTAGCAAACCAGAGAGACAGGTGAAGCGGAATTGGGAGGAAAGAGAAACAGATATTACAGCAGTAGAAATCATTAGATATTTCTATATCTATAAAAGTCTACCCCAAAGTATTAGGCATTGCATTAAAAATATCAAAAATCCAAATTTTCAGGGAGGCAATGCTTGAGAACCCCCTCTAGAGAATAAACCTTGTGGTTTCAGCATTTCAAAACCTCCAAAACCACTAAGTGGGACACAAAAGGCTGTAAAAAAAAAATTTAGTCTGACAATCACTGTTCCATATCACCCCAATATCTGTTGCAGTAGTCACCAACACTTGACACCACTAATGGAACTCTACCGTTTGGTACTAAAATGTAATTTTAAAGGATTGTTCTTCCTGGGTACTGGCAGTGATGCAGAGTTGCTCTGAGTTTACTCTGTTCTCTGAAGCATGGAAGCCATTCGGAATGACTCAATGGGAAAGAGTATTAAACTCAGAGATCCAAACCTGTGGCAGATTTTGCTGTAGGTATACTTTCAATCTACTAAAACTCCAGTCACACTCCAAATCCATGTTCTACGCCAGTCACCGCCATGTGACCCACGTTATACTCCTACTGAACACTATGAATCACATTTCATCGTGCATACCAGTCACACCCCACAGTTTAAATCACATATTGGTACACAGAACACTCACTCATCTGTACGTAAAACGTCACTGCTGTATTTAGTCTCTGACTGATGCACGATAAACAGCATTCCTTCCCCTCTCCACCAAAGAAATTAAATCCTTTCAGATAACACAAAACAGCAGCATGTACCAAAGATGGCTTTTCCCATTTTTCAGAAAGCAATTACAAAATGGCTGCTGATGGAGCTTAGTTATTACAAGAAGGCTTTAAAGACACATTGTTCTTCCCTGGTTATAAAGGCAGTGAAACTGCAATGAACTTACAATGTTCCCCGAAGGATCGGAGGTATACTGAATAACTTGGTGGGAGAGGCCTACTCAACCCAGGATGATCCAAATCTGGTAGATTTTGCTGTACTCATGTGCTCATTCTATTAATATTACATAGGAGGAGGAGCTAAAGCAGCATCAAGGAATGTATACATAGTGTTCAAATTCAGGATGGAACATTCAAGCACAGGTGTTGCGAGGGGTGGGAATGGGGGGTCAAAGAACAATAAGCATCAAGTGGAAACATGAGACAATGATTGGCTCACACCTACCTGCTGGTGCTGATATCTTGAAACAGGAGACTGCCACTGTTCAACTGTGTCGATGATTACCCCATTCAGAGCATCAGCAGAGGGAGGCGGCGGCACTGGTGGGGGCACAGATGCTTCCTGGCAAATATGGCTTCCTGTTGGGTAGGAGTATGGGGTCTCCTCCGGGATGAAAATGGGCCGTTTTGAAATGTGTGAAGTTGTTGACTCTAGGTCGGCTAACAAGGCATCTGGAAGAGAAAGGAGGGATAATTATGTTAAAGATATATTACCGCTACAACAAACATTCACCATCAGACTTTTGAGTTTTACATAGCATTTTCGAGCGCAAAAAGAAGCCTTTCAGCCCATCGTGCTTACGCTAGCTCTCTGAAAGAGCTGTCCACTTAGTCCCATTTTCCCCAGAACCTTTCAAATTTTTCTTTCAAATATTTACCCACTTCCCTTTAAAATATATTATGGATTCTCTTTCCACCACTGTCTATGTTAGGGCATTCATGTTCTTACAACCCGCCGCATGGAACCTCGCCCTTCACTACTGACTAGATGACTAGTGGAAAAAGTTGTTCCTGATTTAATTTATTAAAACCCCTCATAATTTAAACATCTCTACCATATTTCCTCTTAGCCTTTTTTCCTGCTGGAAAGAACCCCAGTTTCTCTACTCTCCCCTCATAACCAAAGACTCTCATCCCTGGTATCATCTTAGTGAATCTCTTCTGTACCCTCTCCATGACCTTGTAATCCTTTCTAAAGTAAAGTGCCCAAAACTGGACACAATATTCTACCCTTTTACTTTTGCACTCGATCCCATTATTAATGAGCCTTAGGATCCCATAAGCTTTTTTTAAAAAAAAAAGCCGTATCAACCTATTCTTAAACTTTTAAAGATCTGCATATCTGAACCCCTAAATCTCTCTGCACCTCTAATCCTTTTAAAGTTTCACATATTAAATGCCAAATAACTGCTCTTATTTGATGAAGTTTAACTAATGAGGTTTGCACAAAATGTTTGTGTGAAACTAGACAGTTGTGGTTTTGCTGGTGGCATCCTTGCTGAGAAGGTGGGCTAATTAGTCTTTGGGATCGTACCCCAGGGTCGTCTTCATTCACCAGGACAGACATGCAGCTCAAGATTTCCTTGGAAGGACGAGTGGTACTATCCACCCCAAAATTAGTGCGGCCCTCAACAGGCTAGTAACTTTACCTGCTACTTGCTTCATTTCTAACACAGGGATCCAAAGGGAAATCCCCGTCGAGTATAACTGCAGAAATTTCCAAATCCCAGTCGGCATATCTATCCATAAGGTACAGCAGCACATCAATAAACACATCACTGTTATCACCAGAGTGAAGGATAGACCTTGTCCAGACATGTATCACAGTCCCATTGAGCACCATTTCCTTCAGTCTTTTACTGTTGTTCATCAATGCGCCCTTCCAAGTATTACTCTGGAGGCATAACAAGCAACTGAGTCACTCAACTATTGCTGCCAACTCAAGTCATCTCAACGTGTCTGGAAATTGCCCTGCAGATGCTATGTGGACACATGCGTGCCAACTCTCGATACATTCTGAAAACACTCCTATAATCCCATAATTTCAATTCATCCAAAATACAAAGTGTGAGTGAGTGAATGAGTAACAAGAGACCGAAAAAAGAGAGGAGAAAGAGGCAGACAGAGAGAGACAGTTCAATTAGGCCTACCTATCAACACTGAATGAAAATAATATTTGTTGATAGCCTAAGATACTGGCCAATGATTGACCATTTCAACTGACTGACCTACCTGGGATTTTCCAATTATTTCAAAGCTACAGTAACTTGCATAAATAAGCATTGCCTTTGCTGGAACATCTATGAAGGACCAGCTACAAATCCCTCGCTAACACTTCGTATTTCAATGGCAACCAGTCTGGTTTCATCCCTGATGCCTTAATGTTGAGAAAATAAATGCTGAATTTAACATTATAGAAATATTATAATTTTAAAAATTGAGTTCAGCCAATACAGGTAAAGAATAAATTGTTACAGGGATAAACACATAAGCTATAGCCAGTCAAATGCTACTTTAACCTAATACTACCCTCTTTGGGCTAATATCTCACCTCTGCCAGCTTCCATCCTGAGACACTGAACTTTCCTTTAGTGCTATTGTTGTACAATTACACTATGCTCTATCTCAGTTAGAGGAAACAAAATGAAATTGCAAAGACAATAAGAAGCTTGATAAATTTACTAATGCTTTCAACTAAAAAGATGTTGGACTGGAATTTGCTGGAGCAGGGCATCTTGCAGTGTGCCCGGTTAGTTAGATTTTTTCCTGTACCCTTCAGCTCAAACATTCTTTGGACCTGCAAGTTGCTGGAATGTGAGCTGATAATGTCGTGGCAAGGGCAACATGGCATCTGAGTGAACAGCGGGACCAACAGTGTATCGCCTTAACCAACGAGATTGAAGGACTGAGAAATAAACAGGAAGGACTGAGAAGGAGGGTGAATTAATAGGGGGGGGGGGGGGGGCGGAATTCAATGTCAAATCAGGTACAGAAAGAGAAATAAAGAGAGCGAAAGAAAGATTGGATTGAGAAAGAGAGACAGAAAGGAAAAGTACGAAATAAATTTTTACATTTAAAATTTGACATTTTAAAATCTCCAACAACAATTCGGTACCTGAAGGAATGAGACTCCACACTTTTAATTGTTCACTTTCTGGGCCAGAGAGGTTGATTGACAGTCATGAATAATTATCACACCATTAAAAGGATGCTTACGCCACTAAACTTAACTTTCTGTGGCGAGTTTAATGGGCAATTAATGTGCAAATCCAGCAACTTCGTGAAACTCACAGGGAGGTTACGGCAAGGTGCCGATTTCGCAAAGCCTCGTGTTAATTGGATATAATTGCATGGCAGGATTGGAAAATCTACTTGGTTACTCCACAATTAAAAAAGTGTGGAGTGTCATTCCTTTAGGTGCCGAATTGTTGTTGGAGATTTTAAAATGTCAAATTTTAAATGTAAAAATTTTATTTCATACTTTTCCTTTCTGTCTGTCTCTCTCTCCAATCTTTCTTTCGCTCTCTTTATTTCTCTTTCTGTACCTGATTTGACATTGAATTCTGCCCCCCCCCCCCCAATTTTCAGTAAAAACAATGTTCTCATTGCAAGAAACTCAGCCCAGTATAAAACTGCTCCCCTGGGTCTGTGCAAACAAGAAAAAGTAATTGGCCATTCGAGCTTACTCATTCCAAAGTTCTGCAGTGTTGTGAACTCTGTCTCGTTTTCTTTAATCACTTGAGAGGGGGAAATAACCACAGACAGAGTTTCTCAGAGGGCAAACTTCTGTGAAATTTCTGCCTGACTCACAAAGGTAATAGAAGCATAGATCAGGCCAAAACATCAGTCTAACATTACACATACATGATTGAACCCTGACCAGCTGCATTCCACAGGTGACATTTCTATGGCCCAAGGAGGACTGCACTGCTTCACAGAGTATCTATTATCTAGGTAACCTTCAATCCGATTCCTAACAAGATATTTGTTTCTTTGTAAAGTAGCTAATCAACACAGCATTACCTCTTTTTACTGGAAATCTCTTTTACTTTACCACTCGATCTCTAATTTGTCAATTGTGTGTTCTGCAACCACAGATTAAGTGCAGTAAACCCAATTTCCATTAATAATGCTTCTTCCCATTTTTTAAAGATAATAAAGCTCTTCTGGTTTTATTTTTTCCTGAATTTGGGTCAAACAAAATTCAGCTAAATCAGCTGCCAGCAAATACTGGGTCAAAAATAAAACAATATGTTTTTAATCAGCAAAACTATTTCAGATGGAACAAGTAAATAAAAAACATTCCCAAAATACATTGCTAAAAAGAGTTGATGTGCACCATAAGCTTCACGCTCAGTGTTTTCGACCCCATGGAACATCTGTACATGTTAAAGTCAGTTGAAGGTGAGCCCTACATCAAAGCTGCCCCCAATGGTGAATTGCACACTACACCGAACGCAAAGTGCAGTGCTTGTTACATCAGAATTACGGTATGCCAAGTTTGATCAGTGAGTGAGAGAGAGAAACAAGAGCTAGAAAGAGGAGAGGAGAAACTTTTCAGGAGTAAATATCAGGTTTAATCCTGAAATTAGAAGGCTTAAAGATTACCAGAACTTTTATAGAAGAAATTTTTTTTTTTTTTTTTTTTTAATTGATCAGTACAAGTACAGGCCTTGCTTTACAGCTGGTAGTAAGAGGTCATATGACCTTCCAGATGTTACATGATTATGATATAAACACAGGACCTCCTCCTAAGGAAAGAGCCAAATCCGCCCTTCACATTATCTGCAGCTCAAATAAATGTCAAATATCTGGGTGGTATTGTTCACTCCAGATCATAGAGTCATAGAGTTATACAGCACGGATAGAGGCCCTTCGGCCCATCGTGTCCGCGCCGGCCATCAAGCCCTGTCTATTCTAATCCCATATTCCAGCATTTGGTCCGTAGCCTTGTATGCTATGGCATTTCAAGTGCTCATCCAAATGCTTCTTAAATGTTGTGAGTGTTTCTGCCTCCACAACCCTTTCAGGCAGTGAGTTCCAGACTACAACCACCCTCTGGGTGAAAAAGTTCTCTCTCAAATCCCCTCTAAACCTCCCGCCCTTTACCTTGAATCTATGCCCCCTAGTTATTGACCCTTCTACTAAGGATCATACCAGCATTCTCCTTTGCCACTTTACGATCCCTCTTGGCCACACATCACCATTCAGGTTTTCCTGCTCTGAATGCTAGCTGCTCAAAATTATCTTCCTGCACCACGTACCTCTGGTGCAGTCTGGTGGAGAAGTCACCCAATTCTATATTGTTGTAATAAGCCACTATGCCACAAGTAGCATGTGGTGAGAGGAACATCGAGTTCTGTCATAGTTCCTACCATGTATATGTGATGCTGGGGCACCACCCAGCCTTTGCAGTGCCTCAGCCCAGAGGGGAACTATCTTAAAGCAGCTTAGAGTATGGAACAAGCCTCCCATTTCCCCACCATCTGCTGGCGTGAGGTACCTAATGTAGATTTTTGAACTGTAATGCAAGGTTGAACTGGGCACCGCTTGCTACTCTTTCAGCAATAAGCAGATTATTTTTCAGAGACGTTCTGGGATCGGTTAGTCCATTATTTTGCCCCACTTAGTTTGCATGAAGGTTAGTACCAATCCAGACCAGCCAGATGCTCTATATTTTAAGGCAAAGTAGGGCTAGGTACCGCCACGCTATTCACATATCTGTGCTTTTAGTGCAGTAGCCTACGCACCCTCAACATTTAATCAACACAACCTTGGCCTATATGTTTTGGAATAACTGGGAGTTTTAGGAATCCATATAAAATCTCAGCTGTTTAAAGGATATCAGAACACCCACCATCACCATGCAGGCTCTGCAACTTTCCACATTTGAAATTTCTAAAATAGAATGATTTGAGGTAAAGTGTAATTTCAGGTTACTCAACTACGAGATATGCATGAAGTTAATTGAATCCATTAAAAAAAAATTATAACTCATGCTTGGAAGATGCATATTATACATCTTCCCAGGATTTCCTTGTCTTCCACAGCCAAACGATGACACTTTACAACTACCAGCCAAGCTTTGACATATAGCATAGCAAAATGTAAACACAAGGCTGCGTGATCTTATGGTCAGTGCAACTTGGCAAAGCTAATCTGGGTTGAAAACTTAAGAGGTTCCAACCATACTCACGTTTTTTCATACCACAGGAAATCAAGGACGATGCATCCGATTTGTTTTAAACTAGTACACTGAGATCCTAAGTGGAAGAAACCATGAATACAGTTGAAGTAAGCAATTACATTCATCTACAATGCCTTCGTAAGTCTGTCTTAATTAGGTTCAGCCGTGGCTCAGGTGGTAGCACTCTCGCCTCTGAATCAGAAGATTGTGTGTTCAAGTCTCACTTCAGAAATGAAATCTAGGCTCACATTCCAGTGCAGTACTGAGGGAGTGCTGCACTATCGGAGGTGCCGACTTTCAGATGAGATGAGATGAGATGTTAGGGCAGAGGGGGCCTCAGTTTATCAGGTGGACATAAAAGATCCCACGGCATTATTTTGAAGAACAGGGGAGTTCTCCCCAGTGTCCTGGCCAATATTTAGCCCTCAGCTAACATCACTAAAACAGATCATTATCACATTGCTGTTTGTGGGACCTTGCTGTGCGCAAAATTGGCTGCCGCGTTTCCTACAATACAACAGTGAGTACACCTCAAAAGTACTTGATTGGCTATAAAGCACTTTGGAATGTCCCGAGGTTGTGAAAGGCGCTATACAAATGCAAGTCCTTCTTTTTAATTTTATTAATAATCTGACCCACATCTGAATCCAACCAGTTGGACTGCAACGGCCTTTTCCAATCCTAAAAAAAAGGAAAGACTTGCATTTATATAGCGCCTTTCACGACCACTGGATGTCTCAAAGTGCTTTACAGCCAATTAAGTACTTTCGAAGTGGAGTCACTGTTGTAATGTGGGAAATGCGACAGCCAATTTGCGCACAGCAAGGTCCCACAAACAGCAATGTGATAATGGCCAGATAATCTGTGTTTGTTATGTTGGTTGAGAGATAAATATTGGCCAGGGACACTGGAGATAACTCCCCTGCTCTTCTTCAAAATAGTGCCATGGGATGTTTTTAAGTCCACCCGAGAGAAGACGGGGCCTCGGTTTAATGTCTCATCCGAAAGACGGCACCTCCGACAGTGCAGCACTCCCTCAGCACTGCACTGGAGTATCAGCCTAGCTTTATCCTGTGCATTCCTATTTATTTCCACCCATCTATATGTGGAGGGAGCTACCGTAATTACTGAAAAGTTAAAAACTCCACACTTTTGGTGAAAGTTCAACTGTTCAAGTGGGAAGCCCTCAGATTTGCTCCGTGTGGCCTTAGATCAAGAAATCCTACCCAAGTCAGCAATTAATGTAAGGAGGTACTGAAGATTTGGGATTATTGACCAACATCAAAATGCCATCTGTATATAGGTATAGTTTTTAATCCATTTCCTTCTAGAGTCAGGATCTGTCGTGATTATCACTAAACTTGTGTTGTATCCTAATTTAAGACGGGGTTATTTGGCACTGAATATAACAAATGCACTTGAAACTGATTCTTGCATTATTATCCATTTTTTGGCCTAAAGCTAAGTTTCCTCATTTGTAAAATGTCACTTTAGTAGCTCTCTCGCCTCCAAATCAGAAGATTATGGGTTCTACCCACTCCAGCACATGAACTAGTCTGACACTCCAATGCAGTAGAGGGAGATGAGACATTAAACCGAGGTCCCAACTGTCTGTACTAATGATTCAAACAGACATTAAAGATCCAATGACATATTTTGATGAAGAGCACGGTGTCATCTAACATTTATTGTGACCAACATTCATAAGAAATAGGAGCAGGGGTAGGCCATTTGGCCATTCGAGCCTACTCCACATTCAATAAGATCATGGCTGATCTTCTACCTCATCTCCACTTTCCTGCACTATCCCCATATCCCTTGATTCCCTTAATATTCAAAAATCTATCGATCTCTGTCTTGAATATACTCAACGACTGAGCCTCCACAGCCCTCTAGGGTAGAGAATTCCAAAGATTCACCACCCTCTGAGTGAAGAAATTTCTCCTCATCTCAGTCCTAAATGGCCGAGCCCTTATTCTGAGACTGTGACCCCTGGTTCTAGACTCCCCAGTCAGGGGAAACATCCTCCCTGCATCGACCTTGTCGAGCCCTGTAAGAATTTTGTATGTTTCAATGAGATCACCTCTCATTCTTCTAAACTCCAAAGAATATAGGCCTAGTCTACTCAATCTCTCCTCATAGGACAATCCCCCCATCCCAGGAACCAGTCTGGTGAACCTTCATTGCACTCCCTCTATGGCAACTATATCCTTTCTTTGGTAAGGAGACCCAAACTGTACACAATACCCCAGGTGTGGTCTCACCAGGGCCCTATATAATTGCAGTAAGATGTCTTTACTCTTATACTCAAATCTTCTTGTAATAAAGACCAACATACCATTTGCTTTCCTAATTGCTTGCTGCACCTGCATTTTAACTTTCAGTGATTCGTGTACAAGGACACCTAGGTCCCTCTGAACACCAACATTTCCCAATCTCTCACCATTTAAAAACTAGTCTGCTTGTCTATTTTTCCTATCAAAGTGGGCAACTTCACATTTCTCCACATTATCACATTATATTCCATTTGCCATGTTTTTGCCCACTCACTTAGCCTGTCTATATCTCCTTGAAGCCACCTTGCAACTTACATTCCCACCCAGCTTTGTATCATCAGCAAACTTGGATATATTACATTTGGTCCCCTCATCCAAATCATTGATGTAGATTGTGAATAGCTGAGGCCCAAGCACTGATCCTTGCGGTACTCCACTAGTTACAGCCTGCCAACCCGAAAATGACCCGTTTATTCCTACTCTCTGTTTTCTGTCCATTAACCAATCCTCAATCCATGCTAGTATATTACCCCAATCCCATGAGCCCTAATTTTGTTTAATAACCTCTTGTGTTGCACCTTATCGAATGCCTTCTGAAAATCCAAATACACCACATCCACTGGTTCCCCTTTATCTATTCTGCTAGTTACAACCTCAAAAAACTCGAAGAGATTCGTCAAACACAATTTCCCTTTCATAAATCAGTGTTGACTCTGCCCAATCCTATTATTATTTTCTAAGTGCCC
Source organism: Somniosus microcephalus (assembly GCF_052327205.1). Lineage (NCBI taxonomy): Eukaryota > Metazoa > Chordata > Chondrichthyes > Squaliformes > Somniosidae > Somniosus > Somniosus microcephalus. The sequence continues at coordinate 64,819,491 of NC_141005.1, read as the reverse complement.
TGTTACCACGTCCTTAATAATAGATTCTAGCATTTTTCCTACTACTGATGTCAGGCTAACTGGTCTGTAGTTCCCCGTTTTCTCTCTCCCTCCTTTCTTAAATAGTGGGGTTACATTTGCTACCTTCCAATCCACGGGAACCATTCTAGAATCTTTATAATTTTGGAAAGTGACAACCAATGCATCCACTATCTCTCTTTCAAAACCCTAGGATGTAGGCCATCAGGTCCAGGAGATTTATCAGCTTTCAGTCCCATTAATTTCTCCAGTACAATTCTTTTTTACTAATACTAATTTCTTTCAGTTCCTCATTCTCGCTTTGTTCACCGCTATTTCCGGGAAGTTTTTTGCGTCTTCTTCTGTAAAGACAGATACAAAGTATTTGTTTAATTTCTCTGCCATTTCCTTATTCCCCATTATAATTTCTCCTCTCTCAGCCTATAAGGGACCAACATTTACTTTCGCTAATCTTTTCCTTTTTACATACCTATAGAAGCTTTGAGAGTCTGTTTTTATGTCTCTCGCTAGTTTACTCTTATATTCTATTTTCCCTTTCTTTATGAATTTCTTGGTCCTCCTTTGCCGAATTCTAAAATCCTCCCAATCCTCAGGCTTACTACTCTTTTTGGTAACATTATAAGCCTCTTCCTTTAATCTAACATTATCTTTAACGTCTCTTGTTAGCCATGGTTGGACTGTGAAGGAATAAGCCATATTTCAGAAAAATACACCATCCTATGAAAATTCTGATATTATTAAAACATGAGAAACTGGGTTTAAAAATCTAAAAAAAACCTGAGACACAAGCTGTAAACAGAAATCAGGCTCCTGAGATAAAGATCAGTTGTTAACAAAGTTGTAAAAACTACAAGCTTTTGAAATGGGAATGGGTTATTGACCAAGAAACAATGGCCCTATTGAAATAGCAGTTTGGCGCTTCCAAAAGGTCTGGAGCTTGGGAGAAACACAATGGAATGACCCAAGTAAAGTGTTAAAAACCAACACGTTGAACAGAAACACAGAAACATTAAAAGAGGCATGTGCCTTTGAAAAAAATGACCAAGTAAAAGAAACACCTGCTGGTCAAATAGTTTTTATGTTAAGCTTGAAATATGGAGTCCCGAAGTCTGATATCCAACCAATTGAGATAGCTAGAAATGCATGAAACACCCTGGTTAAAGTGGTTTTAATTTACATATTGTAAATATACCTATAGAACACTTTGAAGATATGACTTCAATAGATACACCAAGCAATCACATGGTTTTTATATTGAGGAGTCATGACGTCTGCTAAAACCAGTTAAGCCAATATTAAGAATTGAATGAAAGAATTTTGTAAAAATGGCATCAAACAGAAACCATTGCTCTCATATTGTTTTTATGATAACTATTGAACACCTAAAAGGTAGAGACAGAAGTGAGAGTTGGCAGCTGAAATGACAGTAAGAATAGAAAGCATTCAACAGAGGTATCACAAAAGATAATTAGCTTACATCAGCAGAAAACTTCAAAGGAGAAACCACAAAAAAATATAAAAATAAGAGCTTTTCAAACAGAAAGTCAGAAGTCACTGAACGGGCCAAGCGATTCTCCCACTCTTCAGAGGCATCTCAAAGTTTTTAACTTTGAGTCTCGGGGATCAAAGAGGTACTTTTAATTTGATTTTGGTGGATGTTCTGGATTTAGAAACAAGAAAGAAATGTAGAAATGTAACAAAGTTAAGATTTGAAAATAAGGATCTCTGAGAACTAAGAAATGTAAGCTATTTGTTTTTGAACTGTAATGGTGCGATGGACTCACCAGCTATTAACTACATGTCGGTTCTTTAATAAATTTATATATTTTTAGAATCGTCTCAAATTAGTATTTCGGTATCACTCGCGAACTCAAATCTCTGTACATTCTTTGATGAAGAGTTGCAGAGTTCTGGGGGATATTCCGGACCCTCATAATATCCAGAAGGTTACAGTCTAGTTAAACTTATTAAAAGTGCTATCTAGAGGACAGTAATATCTTCATGTCATTCCTTTCCTTTAGGGAGAGATAGCCTGGACCTTTAGACCCAATTAAGCATCTTATAGAATTCGGCTATCTCTAACTTTAGTTGAAGGTGAACATCTGGGGAGTACGCCTGATCTGGGGTAGCCCGAAAAGGGCTAGGACTTGTAATTATCCCTTCAGGACTACTTTTCCTGTGGGGTTTTTGTGCTTTAAAGGAATGTATATTTGTTGTAAATTATGTACCATTGCTTCTCTACCGTCATACCTTTTAATGTAGTTTCCCAATCTACCGTAGCCAACTCGCCCTTCATACCCACAGTTTGCTTTGTTTAGATTGAAGACCCTAGTTTTGGATTTAACTAAATCACTTTCAAACAATATAAAATTCTATCATATTATGGTCACTCTTCCCTAAAGGCCCCTTTACGACAAGGTTATTAATTATCCCTTTCTCATTGCACAATACTAGATCTAAAATAGCCTTTTCCCTAGTTGGTTCCTCAACATACTGAAATAGAAAACTATCTTGCATACATTCCGTGAATTCGTCCTCCACACTATTACTACAAATTTGGTTTGCCCAGTCTATATGTAGATTAAAGTCCCCCATGATTACTGTATTACCTTTGTTACATGCACCTCTAATTTCCTGATTTATACTCTGCCCTACATTACAACTACTGTTTGGGGGCTATAAACCAATGTTTTCTGCCCCTTGCTGTTTCTTAGCTCCACCCAAACTGATTCTATTTCTTGATTTTCAGAGCCAAGATCCTTTCTCTCTGCTGTTTTTATCCCATCCTTGATTATCATGGCTACCCCGCCTCCTTTTCCATTTCGTCTATCTCTTCTAAAAGTTAAGTATCCTGGAATATTTAGTTCCCAACCTTGGCCACTTTGCAACCATGTCTCCGTTATGGCTATTAGTTCAAACCTGTTCATTTCTATCTGTGCTATTAATTCATCTATTTTGTTGCGAATGTTTTGCGCATTCAGATATATATCCCAGCCTGGTTTAAGTGGAGCCCGTTCCAATGGAACAGCTCCCTCTTTCCCCAGTACTGGTGCCAGTACCTTATGAACCGAAACCCCTTCCTCCCACACCACTCTGAGCCACACATTTAAACCTCTAATCTGTTTGTCCCTATGCCAATTTACGCATGGGCTTAGGTAACAATCCAGAGATGATTACCTTTAAGGTTTTGCTTTTTAATTTGGATCCTAGCTCCTCAAACTCCCTTAGCAGAACCTCATTCCTAGTTCTACCTATGTCATTGGTTCCTACATGGACCACGACAACTGGATCCTCCTCCTCCCACTCCAAGTTCTTCTCCAGCCACAAGGAGATGTCTTTAACCCTGGCACCGGGCAGGCAACACAACCTTCGGAACACTCGGTCGCGGCTGCAGAGAACAGTATCTATCCCCCTGACTATACTGTCCCCTACCACAACTACATTTCCTTTCACTCCCCCCACTTGAATGGCCCACTGCACCATGGTCAGCTTGCTCATCCATCCTACAGGCTTTTTCCTCATCCACACAGGCAGCAAGAACCTCATACCTGTTGGACAAGGGCACAGGCTGAGGCCCCTCCAGCACTGACCCTGAGGTTCCCCTTACCTGCTGAGTTGCAGTCACACCCTCCTGTCCCTGACCACTAACCAGACCTGTACCACTACCTAACCTAAGGGGTGTGACTGCCTCCTGGATTAAAGTGTTCAGGTAACTTTCCCCATCCCTAATCTCTGGATTATTACCTGAGCCACGAGCGAATTTGGCTAGGATAAATAAAATTAGGGAATTAAATGCGTGACTCCAAGACTGGTGTGGGAAAAACAGGTTTTGCTTCTTGGGACACTGGCACCAGTACTGGGACAAGAGGGAGCTGTTCCGTTGGGACGGACTTCACTTGGCCAGTGCTGGGACTAGAATCCTGGCGAATCACATAACTAGGGCTGTAGAGAGGGCTTTAAACTAATTAGTGGGGGGGAGGTTTCTAGTGAGCAAATAATAAAAATTGACTACGGAGAAGGTCATAGACTTGGGTAGCAGTGGGGGAATTAAAAAACAGAGCGTGTCAGGAAGGGACAGAAGGTATGGAGTAAAATTAAAGTAGTAAAAGGGGAAAAAGCAGGAACTAAGTGTCACAAAACATATTTGAAAGTTCTTTATCTGAATGCACGTAGCATTCGTAACAAAATGGACGAGTTAACGGCACAAATAACTACATATGGGTATGATCTTGTGGCCATTACAGAAACATGGCTGCAGGGTGACCATGACTGGGAACTAAATACACCAGGTTATTTAACAATCAGGAAGGACAGGCAGGAAGGAAGGGGAGGTGGGGTGGCTATGTTAATAAAGGAAGGAATCACTAATACAGAGAAATGATATTGGGTCAAAGGATCAGGATAGTGAAACAGTTTGGGTGGAGATACGGAATAATAAGGGGAAAAAAACACTAGTGGGCGTAGTCTATAGGCCTCCGAACAGTTGCAACTCTGTTGGACGGAGTATTAATAAGGAAATAGTTGAGGCTTGTAATAAGGGAACAGCTATAATTATGGGGGATTTTAACTATCATATTAACTGGACAAATCAAATTGGGCAGGGCAGCCTTGAGGATGAGTTCATTGAGTGTATTCGGGATGGGTTTCTTGAGCAGTATGTAACTGAACCAACCAGGGGGCAAGCAACCTTAGATCTGCTCCTGTGTAATGAGACAGGATTAATTAAAAATGTCCTAGTAAAGGATCCCCTTGGAATGAGTGACCATAACATGGTTGAATTCCATATTCAATTAGAGGGCGAGAAGGTTGGATCTCAAAAAAGCGTGCTGAGCTTGAATAAAGGAGACTATGAAGGTATGAGAGCGGAATTGATTAGAGTGGACTGGGAAAATAGATTAAAGGGTAAGACGGTACATGATCAGTGGTTTACATTTAAAGGAGTTATTTTACAACTTCCAAAAAATATATATTCCACTGAGGGAAAAAGGGTGTAAAAGAAAAGATAGCCATCCGTGGCTAAGTAAAGTAATTAAGGATAGTATCCGACTAAAAACAAGGGCATATAAGGTAGCCAAATCTAGTGGGAGGATAGAAGATTGGGCAGTCTTTAAAAGACAGCAAAAAATAACTAAAAGATTAAGAAAGGGAAGACAGATTATGAAAGTAAATTAGCAAAAAATATAAAAACAGATAGCAAAAGTTTCTATAGTTATATAAAAAGAAAGAGTGGCTAAAGTAAATGTTGGCCCCTTAGAGGATGAGACCGGGAAATTAATGGTGGGAAACATGGAGATGGCAAAAACGCTGAACAATTATTTTGTATCAGTCTTTACGGTAGAGGACACTAAGAATATCCCAACACTGGACAAACAGGGGGCTCTGGGGGGGGGGGGGGAGGAGCTAAATACGATTAAAATCACTAAGGAAGTGGTACTTGGTAAAATAATGGGACTCAAGGCGGATAAATCCCCTGGACCTGATGGCTTACATCCTAGGGTCTTGAGGGAAGTGACGGTAGGGATTGTGGATGCATTGGTAATAATTTTCCAAAACTCCCTGGACTCAGCAAAGGTCCCGGCAGATTGGAAAACTGCTAATATAACACCCTTATTTAAAAAGGGTAGTAGGCAGAAGGCTGGAAACTATAGACCTGTTAGCCTAACATCTGTAGTTGGTAAAATTTTAGAGTCCATTATTAAGGAGACAGTAACGGGACATTTGGATAAACATAATTTAATAGGACAAAGTCAGCATGGTTTTATGAAGGGGAAGTCATGTTTGACAAATTTGCTTGAGTTCTTTGAGGAAGTAACATACAGGGTGGATAAAGGGAAACCAGTGGACGTGGTGTATTTAGACTTCCAAAAGGCATTTGACAAGGTGCCACACAAAAGATTATTGCTCAAGATAAAAAATCATGGAATTGGGGGTAATATTCTGGCATGGGTGGAGGATTGGCTATCTAACAGAAAGCAGAGAGTTGGGATAAATGGTTCGTTCTCAGACTGGCAATCAGTAACTAGTGGTGTTCCGCAGGGGTCAGTGCTGGGTCCCCAACTTTTTACAATCTATATTAATGATTTGGAGGAGGGGACCAAGTGTAACATATCAAAGTTTGCAGATGATACTAAGGTGGGAAGGAAAGTAGTGAGTGAGGAGGACATAAAAAACCTGCAAAGGGACATAGACAGGCTAAGTAAGTGGGCAGAGATTTGGCAGATGGAATACAATACTGGAAAGTGAGGTTATGCACTTTGGCAGGAAAAAATCATAGAGCAAGTTATTATCTTAATGGCAAGAAACTGGAAAGTACTGTAGTACAAAGGGATCTGGGGTCCTGGTGCATGAAACTCAAAAAGTTAGTATGCAGGTGCAGCAAGTGATCAAGAAGGCCAATGGAATGTTGGCTTTTATTGCTAGGGGGATAGAATATAAAAACAGGGAGGTATTGTTGCAGTTGTGCAAGGTATTGGTGAGACCGCACCTGGAATACTGCATACAGTTTTGGTATCCATACTTAAGAAAAGACATACTTGCTCTCGAGTCAGTACAAAGAAGGTTCACTCGGTTAATCCCGGGGATGAGGGGGTGGACATATGAGGAGAGGTTGAGTAGATTGGGACTCTACTCATTGGAGTTCAGAAGAATGAGAGGCGATCTTATTGAAACATATAAGACTGTGAAGGGGCTTGATCAAGTGGATGTGGTGAGGATGTTCCCAATGATGGGTGAAACTAGAACTAGGGGGCATAATCTTAGAATAAGGGGCTGCTCTTTCAAAACTGAGATGAGGAGAAACTTCTTCACTCAGAGGGTAGTAGGTCTGTGGAATTTGCTGCCCCAGAAAGCTGTGGAAGCTACATAATTAAATAAATTTAAAACAGAAATAGACAGTTTCTTAGAAGTAAAGGGAATTAGGGGTTACGGGGAGCGGGCAGGAAATTGGACATGAGTCTATGTTCGGAATGGTCATGGCCCTGTGGGTAACGGAGCGGGCCCAGGGGCCGTGTAGCCTGGTTCTGCTCCTACTTCTTGTGTTCTAATTATGTGTTAGATTCCAGGAGATGGTTCTATTCCTGTTCCTGGCTGGGGTGGAGATCACCTTTTACAGAAGGTAAGTACTGTAGAAAATATAGGGACAGTGATCTCCTGGACGAGTTTCGATCGCCTAGATGGGTCGGAGAGGAATTTCCCAGATTTTTTTCTCCCAAATTGGCCATTGGGTTTTTTATCTGGTTTTTCGCCTCTCCCAGGAGATCACATGGGTTCGGGAGGGATGTAGAGTGATAGTAGATTTGAGTTTAGGATCAGATCAGCCATGATCTTATTGAATGGTAGAGCAGGCTCGAGGGGCCGATTGGCCTACTCCTGCTCATATTTCTTATGTTCTTATGTTCTGATGCCCCGCAATGTCTGCATCTCAGACTCCAGCTCAAAAACTCTGAGCTGAAGTTCCTCAAGATGCAGGCACTTACTGCAAACGTGGTTGTCCGGGATCACAATGCTCTCCACAAACTCCCACATGCTGCAGTTGTGGCACACCACCTGCACTCCCATCCCTATATGACCCTGTTTTATTTAATTACATTTAATTAAATTTGTAATTAGGTAACTTAGTTTACAGTGTACTTTCTTGACTACGTACTTGATCTAGATTAAGTTAAGGGTACTGAAATTAAATATCTACCTGTAACATAAAGCACTACAAGTAGTGTAGGCAAAAAGCAGCAACTCCTTCACCCTAATCTCCGAATTCCCACTGTTTAAGAATTCCCAAATAAAACACACTGTTCAAGTCCACTCCGTTTAATCACGCTCTGTGCGGACCGCCTCCTGGATCCTCCCTTAACCAATGCAAAGTAGCTGCTGCATTTGCCTGCATTGTCAAGAGTCAATGAACATCAAAGAAGCTCATTTGTGTGAAGCGCTGCGAGATGTTTGAGAGACGCAATAGACTCTGTATAAAGAGCAACGGTATTTCTTGCATCAGAGAGGCACTGTGCATATCTAACTGGGCTGTCGGGGTTTTACTAAAATGTTACAATCAATCTTCAGCACGGATTTAACAACCACAAAGTGCAGACTCTGTCCTTTTGAGCAACCACTGGAATCAGATGAAACCATAATAGTCCAAGAAAATGTGTGTAAAGGTTTTCAGCGTGATTAGTTGCAAATAATGAAGTTCAACATGGTATCTATTTGTTCTGAGCACCTTCCCCTTCGACATCCCACCAATTACCTCATCTGCTGTACTTTGCGTAGTTGTACAACAAATCTGGTTTTCTTTTCTTTCAGTTTCTTATCTGACTAAGGATATTTTTAGATTGTGAAAGATTCTTCTGTTGCTGGCCATGATTCCGATTCACATCGACCGACAGCTGTATGCTAAAAAAAACACGCAGAAGCCTCAGTTCCCTCTCTACTGGATTTGAATTATTAATCTTTGTCATTTTATACTGTCAGAATTAAAGGTTACCCCCTCAGATTTGAATAGCGGGATGCCAGCAAATGTCTATATTGCCCTGCTCATCAAATTTTAACAGAAGTTAACTCTCTTTAGTCTCTGCAAATCACTGCCTTACCTGCTCTCGTGTACTTCTTCTAGCCCTCAGACTTCATCATGTAATGCCCTTGATTCTTCAGCTTTGCTTTCTTTTTCTTGGCTACGTAGCCAATTATGATACACCAAATTGGCATTTTTAAGGTTTTTCATAACATTACACCAACTCGGGAACTAATTATTATCGGGAAGAGAGTCTGAAATCTAAACTCCAACATCCTTGCTGAATGCTTTCCCACTTTGAAGGGAATTATTTATTCTCCACAGTCTCTTCCTTCCTTTATCTGGAACACGGTCACGGTCCCTGTCACCGGGACACAATAACAAAATAATTTTCTCTTTGGAGAGGTGAATACAGCAGTGTCTCTCACCTTTTCAGTATTCTATCTCCGCAGAGTCTTTTCTCCGAGGAGAACAAGTTCAATTCTGTCAGCCAATATTTATAACAGTTTTAAAACTGCTTTTATACTTGTGCTGGTATAATTTGGATTCTTGGAGACTGATGTCTATGACTAAACTCCTCAAGTTCACACCACTAAATCTGGCTCGTTTTTACCTGATCCTAGAACCATGGACCAAGTATTTTTTTTGTTCTAGAATTCTGCTGGAGAGATAAAACAGCTAGATTTGGTAGTGAAAACACCAGAAGCTGCTGACAGATACCATCCTCCAAGGCTCCAAGAATCCAAACTAAAACAGACTCATCGCAAAAGCTGCTTAAGTTCGGAATCATCTCCATGGTTTACAAAATAGGGCACTTGAAATTACATTGTATTTCAAACATGGCCTTACCATTGGGCTGGGCTGTGCAGAGTTAAAATATAGTCCCTGCATAAGGGTATGCTACCTTACAATAATCCACATTAAACCCAGCTTCCATTTAATTTGTCAAGATCTCGGCACATTATCAGTCACCTTTACACTATGTTACATAGCTTTGCATTATCAGCAAATGTTGTACAGTATTACTACCAGAAGTACCCTCTTCCATGTTCATGGATGATATGATGAGAGAGCCATAATCGATTGCTGGAGAACTCAACTCGTCATTCCTCTCTCCCCCTCCCAACAACAGAGCTGACTCATTTCTTTTCTCTGCTGCCAAGTCAATATTTCAACTAGCTAGTTAATCTCCCATTCATTGCAAGAACCTTTATCTTCTTTAAAACTTGGATGTGGAACTTCATCAAATGCGTGACTATCCACTGAGTAGCCTTAGCCCCTAGTTTGTGTGTCCTGGGCAATACTGATTCCTCAACCAACATCATTAAAACAGATGATCTGGTCATGTATCTTATTGTTGTTTGTTGGACTTAGTTGTGTGCAAATTGACTACCGCGTTTCCCTACATTACAACAGTGACTACAATGCAAAAGTACTTGATTGGCTGTAAGGTGCTTTAGGATTTCCTGAGGTCGTGAAAGGCACTTGGGCCCAGAAATTCCGTTAGCAGCCCTCCCGCGGGCGGAGGGCTGCGATTTGGAAAAATCTCCGCCTGGACCGGAGGACTCCCGGGAAGCGCAGAGTTCCGTTGCTGTGCCTCTTCAAACTGCCGGTGTGCAGGGCCCGCGTATCCCAGGGGCGCATGTAGTTCGCAGCGTCCCTGGGATCAAGTGGGCCATGGGGAGCCAATCAGAGCAGGGGATCGCCATTCATAGATTTGACAGGAAGACCTATCAAATCTATGAATAGAGATCACCCCCAAAACATAAGTAAAAATTCAAATACATTTTTTTTTAAATCACATTTTTAAAATGACTATAAATTACATAAATTAACTATTTTAAACAAAAAGTTTTATTTTTGAAAAAAATAATTAAAGTTTTTAACGGGGCTAAAGATAAACTTACCTTTCTTTAAAGTATTTTAAAATGATAAATCAGTGGGAAAAAATTTTTTTTAAATTTTTTTTTAACTTTCTTCAACTCTTAGCCTGGTAAAAGCAGGCCTTGCGCCTGCTTTTACGGGTGCAAGAATTGTAAGTGTTTTCTGCGGGCGGAGGGTCTCCAAAAAACGGAACTCTCCACCCACAGAGGCCCTTCTCCAGGACAGGCGTCCGATCTGTCAAGAGCTTTCTTGACAGATCAGAAATGCCGGTTTCCAGCGCATGCGCAGTGCATGCCTGAAACCGGCATTTCCGATGTCCCTATGGGTGAGTACACAGCGCGTATTCACCCGTAGGGATCGGAATTTCTGCCAAATACAAGTTCCTTCATTCCTAATTACCTCCTCAAAGAAATTGCAATAGATTCACGAGGCGTGACCCATTGCTTGTAAAACCAGACTTATTTCTCGTTGCCCTATAGATGAACATCCCCTCCCACCCCAACTATTGAGATGATACCCTATTTACCTGTTCCCTAATGTCAGCAATGCAGAAGTCAAAAGCAACTGAGAAAACACCATTCCTGCCACTGGCGGCCAGAAGAACCCCCCTTAGAGTTACATTGACCCTGAATTTCCGATCGGAGACTTCCTGCGTGCGGATGCCTCCGATCGAAAAAAAATCTACGAACCTACCTGTTGGTTCCGTAGATCCCGAGGCTTGCGATCCTGGGCCTCTCCGGGTACGCATGGGCAGAGGCCCAGGTATCCCAGGGGCGCATACGGTTCACAAGTGCCCCTGGGATCACGTGGGCCAGGCGAACCAACCAATCAAAGGGAATCCCCCTTCATACTTTTGACAAGTCTCTACGCACAGAACTGTCAAAAGTATGAATGGGGATCACATTTAAAAACGCACTAAAACATTAAATACATTTTTTTAAACATTACATAATTAAAATTCCAGTTAATTAAATATTTTGGGGGGAAATTAAATGTTTATGCGGGGTTAAAAATCAACTTACGTTTTTGAAGAGCATTTTTAATTTATAAATTAGTTATCAAATTTAATTTTTCTATTTTTCCAACACTCTTAAGCTGGTAAAAGCAGGCCTTACGCCAGCTCTTACCAGGCGTAAGAATTATATGGCCTTTCAGTGGGCGGAAGTTGTGCAAAAAGCGCAACTCTCCACCCGCAGAGGCCCTTTTCCCAGGCAGGCAGATGATCTGTCAAGAGAATTCTTGACAGATCGCAAGTGCCAGTTTTCAGCATGCCTGAAACTGGCACTTGCGAGGCCCCTACGGGTGCGTACACACCTCGGAAAATCCAGCCCATTGTCTCCAGCTACTGTTTCAGTCTACACCAGTCTGCAAATCCGGTGTCCAATTCGACCCCAAGTCAATAAGATACCAGGTTTACAAACAAAGGCTAGTAGAAAGCTGGAGCTCGCTCTCCCGTGGAGTCAATTGAGATTTTCAAGACGGAGATTAATCGACTTTTGTTGGGTAAGGGCATCAAGGGATATGGAACAAAGACAGATAAATGGAGTTGAGTTATAGATCAGTCATGATCTAACTGAATGGCAGAACAGACTCGACTGGCTGAATGGTCTACTCTTGTGCCTATATTCCTACGCTTCCAACCCTATATACTCTCCAGCACAAAGCCCACCTACTTCTACCTCCGTAACATTGCTCGCCTCCGTCCCTGCCTCAACCCATCCTCCACTGAAACCCTCAACCGTGCCTTTGTCACCTTCAGAGTCGATTGTTCAAATGCTCGCTTGATCCGCCCATTCTCCATCTTCACTAAACTTCAGCTCATCCAAACCTCTGCTGCGTGTACCCTATCCCGCATCAAGTTACGCTGACCTAACACCGCTCTCCTTGCTGACCTACATTGGCCGCCGGCTCACCAATGCCTCAAAATAAAAATTCTCTTCATGTTTAAATTGCTTCACAGCCTCACCCATCTCTATCTCTGTAACCTCCTCCAGCCCTACAACTCCCCCCTCGAACCGTTCCTTTTACTCATGCCTTTTGCGCACCTCTCTTCCCTTCGCACCACCATTGGCTGCTGTGCCTTCAGCCGTCCAGTCTCTCTGCCTCTCCACCTTCAAGGTCTTTGCTCAAACCTACCTCTTTGACCACGTGTTTGGTCACCCCTCTTAGTGTCTCCTTCTTTGTCTTGGCATCCATTCTTATCTGATTACTCCTCTGTGAAGCACCTTGGGATGTTTCCCTACATTAAAGAGGCTATATAAATGCGAGGAACTGTTGTTGAGTTCACTTAGTATAAAAAGAGAGAAATAAACAAAACAGGACAAGCAAAGCTAAGTGGCCTCACAATAACGACAAGAGAGTAGAATGGAAACAGACACAGTGAGTGGGGTGCTATATGACAAATCTTGCTAGGGGGTTCCCAAAATTCTAAAGCAGAGTCTCCCTTTAAAGCATTGTCTGGTTTGTTCTGTCTGTCTCGCTGCAGCTACACTGGGAACAGTTTTGAGGTATAGTACACTGCTCTCATGGTTGGATATTCTTCCTCATGTATATAGGGCTAATGGAAAGACCCCCTCACCCATGCCTGAGACTCCAGCTGACAGTCTTCTCTTCAAGCACTATTCACACATACTTTCACGTTTCCCTGAGACTTATCCGTTGATTCGAGGGGAGACTCCATCTATGTTTCACTCCATAACAAATCCAATACAGATTAAACAGAAAGGTCTAGGGAGCAGGAGCTCTAGATTAAACCCACTGCTTTAGTGGGTTGCATCAGGAGGCAGAGGACCATCCAGTGTCTGCACAACTTGTTCACTGACACTTATTTTAATTTATGGAGCCATCAGGTCAACTCTAAATAAAACCAGCATGTTTCTGGAAGTTGGGGTGAAGGTACCTGCACTTACCAGCACACACTGTTCCAACCAAGCCTATTCACAAAAACAATCCCGTACCCTCACAATATAGTACACACACTGTTCACAAGTGCCTGCAAATTCAGGACATTCCCTTGGACACAGTACTTGCACAACCTATCATACACTATTGTATGTTTGTATGTGCGGCCTGCTACGTGGTTCAACTTATATATACATATATTGCCAACATTTCTGCTTACTCAGTAAATATATATATAGCCTGGGGTATATTCCTGGATACACAATGCATGCAAATAGCCCTGGATATTGGGTACAGTTCTATTCCAATCCTACACACCCCTCCCACATAGACCTGCACAAACCCTTCACCCTATACTCTGACTTATACAGTATATATACAGCTTGGCATATTCCAAAGCATTAACTACAAATTCTCTTCTATATAGCACACAGTATTCATCCATGCTTACAGCCAAACCTGGCATTCCTCCACACTGTCTATTGTACAATACTCTCTACATGCTACATAACAAAAATATTATTCCACAATCCTGGCCCACAGTGTCACATTGTCAAGGCTCATTATAAGCCCACAAATTTCACATACCAGCGTGAGGTAGAAAGTAGTATCTTCGATGCTCCAGCTTGACACTATACCTTGTGCTCCTCTAAAACCAGCAATCTCCAACAGTAACAGGAAATGTCACAGATACCCTGCTGTACACATCAGCTTGATGACTAATGCAGTTATTATTATTCTGGCTTTATGGGGAGGGGGCAGACTACCAGTGCAAAAGCACTCAGCCACAAAGAAGCGCAAAAAGCCAATGTTTCTCTATCTATAACCTGTGTCTAGACTCAGAACCAGCATATTATTAACAAGTTACCTTAATGGGCACCTTCATCTTGTTACTCACTGCGTTGATACCCACTTGTTATCATTTCTATGCTCGGAAACCACACCTGTCAACTGTATGTTTCTTGGAATAAGCACAGCTAATGTGAACATTCACTGCACATAATGACCACAGAATACACTGGGCGTGCCGCTTAGGCACACAGATCTTGACACCAGCCATTAAACAACAAAAGTACAAGAAATACAAGGCAATCAAAGCTGTATAAAGGATTTTAAAAATAATTTGCATTTATATAGTTCCTTTCACAACCTTGTGACATCTCAAACCCCGTTATAGCCAATGAAGTATTTTTGAAGTGTAATCTCTGTTGTAATGTAGGGAAATGCAGCAACCAATTTGTGCACAGAAATATCCCACGAACATCCATGAGGTAATGACCAGATAATCTGTTTTTAGTGATGTTGGTTGAGGGATAAATCTTGGCCAGAACTCCCCTATTCTTCTTCAAATAGCGTCATGGGATCTTTTACGTCCACCCGAGAGCAGATGGGGCCTTGGTTTAACATCTCTATCGAAAGATGGTACTGAGGATATAGAATGCAAAATATGGTAACAACTCGCTTCGCATGGCCAAGGACCCTGTCAATCTAAAATGGAGGATCCTGTCAGCATAAAATGGTGGTGAAATGTCGACATCGCTGAGTCACTTGTATATTGTACAAGAATTGATCACGTTAACCTTGTAACTAGCTTAAGAGCAGTCAGACCGCAGTCATGTGATGGATTGTCAAGAAACTGTATAAATATTGGACTTTTTGCTTTGTAACTTACTTGCTCTGGTGGAACCTGTCAGACTCTAATGGAGTCAGGACTGTGCTGTATCAGAGTAAGTCTCCCGGGACGACGAAATAAAACTGTTGAACGCAACCAACCGGTATTCGACTCAGTGTTTGTACTGAACCAGATTGAGGGCAAAAGAATCAGAATCATCATTTGGTGTCAGAAGTGGGATCTCAACGGACGATCACCGAGAATTCGCGAAACTAAGAGCCGAACTAGTTTCGGACGTGAGAGGAGGAAATGGGCCCCCGGAGTGAGTATGTTTAAATTTACCACCTCGGTTTTCCTCTGATCCGTAAGTCCGATAAAAGTTTTGCCACTCGCTAATTCTTGTGTGGTGTCCCGACGAGATCTGGGTCAATCTGGCGAATACTGTGTAAACTTAGGAAATAGGCATCCAAGTCGGGTAACGTGTCGACCTCGTATATCACTTGGACTAAAAAATAGATAAGTAGTGACTTTAGATTCCAAGAGAGAAGAGAAAAAGAATACTTGAAAGAAAGTAAAAAGAGAGAGTCGGGGACTCTAGAGCTATAGCAACTTGTACTCGGGGAGTGCAAGATAAGGGTCGTATAAGTAGAATAATTAGGCTAAGAATACCTGTACCAGGCGGTGACAGAGGCTAAATATAAGTAGAATAATTAGGGTTTAAGAATACCTGTACCAGACGGTGACAGAGGCTAAAATTACTATTTGATGAATATAGACGACTCACTGTGTTTTTTGTTTGGTCTAAGTATTGTACTTATTGTATTGTGGTGTTTAGTTCTGTGTGCCGGTATCCGTGAAATATATGAGACACTTGTAAAACGTAACTCGAATCCTGAAAAGGAACCCTTAGTGTAAGAGAACCATGGGTAATTACCTAGACACAACGAGAGACGAGGGCAGTGCCCTACAAACATTATGTGACAAATACCCGGACAAAGCCCAACAATTGAGACAACTCTCAGGGGGTTTAAATAAAAAGTTAGGCAGCGAACAATGGCCACTAGGGGGTCCCAAAAGTTTAGAAACGGTTAAACAAGCTCAAGAAATGATTTGGAAAAAGAACATGGGAAGTAAGACTAAAAAACTAATGGGACTCTGGCGACAGCACTGCCAAGAAATTAAAGACAGTTCCCTATTAGCCAGCTGGCAAGAGAATGCTGTTAAGTTAGGAATAAAGTTAACCGAAGGAGGGAATCCTAAACCCGTTGAAGTACGTAAGAGAGAATGTGTTCATGAGAAAAGGTCAAAATCTGAAATGGCGCCAGATAAAAAGGATAAAAATGAACTACGTAGTTCAATGGTTGGCCTTGCGTTGACCGAGGGAGACGGAGAAGATGAGGATTTAAACAATTGGACAATTAGAACTCCTACCGCGCCACCTCCTCAGTCACCCCAATATAATAACATTTATCCCGACCAACCTCTTGCAAATCCGACTGGCTTGATCCCTATTACGTCCGTTACCAGTCCACCGACACCCTCCCTTACTGTCCCAAGTCACTCCCCAATCACGCCGACTTCTGATGTTTATGTAGACCCTGTTGCTTGTCGAACCCAATCGAAAGATCCAACAAATCCCAAGAAAGACGTGAAACCGGGGAATACCCCTAGTCCGAATTGGCAGAAGAAGAAACGTAGACCCAGACAATTAGTACAACATAAACCAGCAAAAGCAGATGACACTGACTCATGTAGTGACTTTACTGATTCTGAAGACAACCTTTCACCCTTAAACAGTTCGGACTCAGAACCCGAAATTAGCCTTACTAAACCAAAACGAACGCCCAGAAATCTGCCGGTAAGAACAATGCCAAACCCGAATGCAGCGGCTGTCGCAGCCAACCCCACCATAGATGTATTTTTCCCTTGGAAACCTAATGAGATAATGGCTATCCTAACCGGTATGCCAGACAGGAAAAAGGCGCCCGCTCGGTTTGTGGACTTTCTTCGAACCACGATACAGGTGTACAATGCAGACTCCCGAGATCTATGGGCTTTGATTCAACAAGTTTTAACTCCTTCCGAACACAATAGATTTTTGGAACACCTGACTCACCCCAATCATGCCGCTTTAGAGACCGCCCACGTCCTCACAGCTGATAGGGAGCGACACATGCTTGCAGCACTCAATGCTACACTCCAAAAACCTATCAATATATCTAATGTCCTAGATACTAAGCCAAAGAAAGATGAGGGACCTGAGGAATTTTTGGAGAGATTCTGTGAGGTTTATCAGGGACAGTCGGGGGACACCAATTATCAAGGAGGAGCCAATTCACCCCAATTCTGCGCCATTCTGATGAACTGTCTTCCGGCTGCTGTGGCGACAGCCATTAAAACCAATAATATGAACTGGGCAGAAAACAGCCCGACTCAAATGACTAGAGCTGCGAAATATTACTGGAAAGAAAGTAAGAGTGCAGAAAGTCAACCCCACGTTAAGGTCAAGGCGGAATATGTAATGAAGCGAGAGGACGTGCCCATACAGCCAAAAGTAGGGCCAGACCTAACAGGATATCAAATGGAACCCCAGTATTGTGTTCCAGGATGGGTAGACTCCCAAAACTATGGGTATTACAATCACCCAACTGGACCCAACGCTCCTGCTTATGGCCCGCCCTATGCGCCCCCATGACAAAATTATGGGGGAAGAGGAAGGGGCAGAGGACAAGGACATGGTCTGTGCTTCAATTGTGGTCAGCCTGGCCACTGGAGTAAGGAGTGTCCGGCCAGACGACAAGGAAGGGGAGGTCAGACCCGAGGAAATAGAGGCGGTTGGCAAGGAGGTCGAGGAAGGGGAACATACACTGATTTCTCCCAAACCAATCCGTTTCCACAAAATTGACTGGCTAATTTGGTGGTAAACATGTTACAACCGGATCGAGAACCCCTATTAATGCTTCAGATTCAAGATCAATGGTATCCCTTTTTGGTCGATACAGGGGCCGCTATGTCATCTGTTCAATCAGACCTTAAACTCCCCAAATCGAAAGAAACTCAAAGCTTATCCGGCTTTCAAGGGCAAGTATCTCAGTACGCGATGACGGAAGCAGTCCGAGTAACATACAAAAACGAATCCGTGATTATGTATACAGATGGCAGTTCTTCAATTGATGAGAAGGGAAAACGAATTTCTGGTTATGCAATTGTGAATCAGGAAGGTGTCACCTTAGAATCAGCAGCCTTTGAATCCCCTTTTTCTGCCCAGCAAGCCGAACTGTTTGCACTCATACGAGCTTGTACTTTGGGAGAAGGATTACGAATTAATGTATATACAGACTCTAGATATGCCTTTGGAGTAGTTCACGACTTTGGACAATTGTGGAAAAATAGAGGATTTCTAACCTCTTCGGGCAGTCCGATCTCACACCGTCAGTTAGTTTCAGACCTCTTGCAAGCCCTTTTACTCCCCAAACAGATAGCTGTGATTAAATGCTTTGCCCATACCAGTGGCCAAAACCCGGTAGATATAGGAAATCGCCGTGCTGATCAGGCGGCCAAAAATGCTTCTAGGAGTCACCAAATGGTTGTGCCCCGAATGATGAGGCGGACTAAAAATTCCAAAAAGAATCAGTCTCCCTCGGAAAAACTAATGCCAACCATCCAAGAGGTGATTAAGTTGCAGGAGGACGCTCCTGATAGTGATAAGCAGTTGTGGAAAGAATTAGGATGTGTATATAACCCTTTATCAAAACTCTGGACTACTCCCGCAGAACAGACTTGCATGTCTGATGAGCTAGCTATATGGGTTATTGAATGTGTACACTTTGCAACTCATTGTGGTGCCAGGGCAGTGGGTGATTTGCTTCTAAGTACTTGGTGGCATCCAAGGCTTCAAGCAATAGCACAGAACATTAGCGATCGATGCCTGATTTGTCAACAACACAACCCTGGAAAGGGAGTGCCTTGCGAATGGGGAAAAACTCCTTTACCTGAGGGTCCCTTTGAGACCCTGCAAATGGACTACATTGAGTTGGAAAGATGTCAGTGTTACAAATATGTACTTGTCATTGTAGATGTATTTAGTAAATGGATCGAGGCATATCCAACCACAGACAATAAAGCCTCTACTGTTGTTAAGGTATTGCTGAGAGAGATCATACCTCGGTATGGTATTCCAACTCGGTTAAGTTCTGACAACGGTCCTCACTTCACTGCCCAAGTGAACAAGGAACTTTGTACCCAGTTGAACATTCATCAGCAATTGCATTGTGCTTATCGACCACAGGCTGCAGGACTTGTCGAAAGAACCAATCAGACTCTGAAGAACAAACTTGCTAAACTGGTAGCCGAAACCGGCTCCACTTGGTTGAAATTGCTTCCTGTGGCTCTCTTTCAGATCCGCACCACACCAGCGGGTAAAGCACGACTTACACCTGCTGAGATTATCTATGGTCGACCACTCAAGACTCCCTGGAACCAAAATGCTCCTACAACGGTGCATTTTCACCATATGACTGGAGAAATGACGACCTATGTCTTGGCTCTTACTAAGGTTTTGCGCGGGCTGCATTCACAGGTCTGTGCTGCATATGGTGAACTTCCTGACTTATCTGGTTCTCTAAAAATTGAACCAGGTTCGTATGTGATGGTTAAGAACTGGACTCGTAAAAGTCTGGATCCCAGGTGGGACGGTCCCTATCAGGTCTTACTAACAACCCCGACTGCAGCTAAGGTCGAGGGAAGAAGCGCATGGGTGCACTTCCACCACTGTAAATTGATTGGAGAAACCAATCAAAAGGGGGGGGAGATAGTCAGTAAATCAGTACAGTATATAGTAGATTTCAGTACAGTATATAGTAGATTTTACAAACAATCATTAATTTTATTTTGATTGATCAGCCATTGATAGGAGACTACAGAACTCGTGCTCGGCCTTGATAGAGGTGACTGCAGTTTTTACGAGGTCTGGTGTTGTGTTTGGATTGTTCTGGCCTGCTGAAATCCTACTCTTATTATACTTATTATACGATTTTAATTTTAATTTTTAAAATTTTAGTTTTAAGTTTTTAACTTTTTGATCTTGTGTAAGCACTTTGTTTTCCAGATTAATAGTTAATAAGTAGCATTGATTGATCACCAAGAATCAAGATGAGGACTTTATTACTGCTTCTGAGCGTTATCCTGCTCGCGGGCGGGGCGTTCAATCGACTGAAGAAATGTAAGAAAATCATACCTGGAAAAACAGTCCATCTGTGCCGAAGAGATATTCTCCAGTGCAAAGACAAGAATCTTAAAGCTTTCGGATCCTGGAACGTGACTAAATGGGACTTCTGTAATGGACTATTAAAACAGGAACATCGGGAAGTACATTTGGACAATAGAAACAGATGGGGTTTGCCATGTTGGCACCAAAAATGTACTTGTAGGACCAACCCAGAAAAAGGAAAAGAATCATGGATGATGTATAATGGAGGAGGAGTATAATAGACTCAATAAAGTAGAGATGGACCAGTATGATGAGACTCAGAATCACCGAGTACCTTGATTGGTTATCATAAAATGATAAAAGGGGGGAATGAGGATATAGAATGCAAAATATGGTAACAACTCGCTTCGCATGGCCAAGGACCCTGTCAATCTAAAATGGAGGATCCTGTCAGCATAAAATGGTGGTGAAATGTCGACATCGCTGAGTCACTTGTATATTGTACAAGAATTGATCACGTTAACCTTGTAACTAGCTTAAGAGCAGTCAGACCGCAGTCATGTGATGGAGAAACTGTAAGAATTGATCACGTTAACCTTGTAACTAGCTTAAGAGCAGTCAGACCGCAGTCATGTGATGGATTGTCAAGAAACTGTATAAATATTTGACCTTTTTGCTTTGTAACTTACTTGCTCTGGTGGAACCTGTCGGACTCTAATGGAGTCAGGACTGTGCTGTATCAGAGTAAGTCTCCCGGGATGACGAAATAAAACTGTTGAACGCAACCAACCGGTATTCGACTCAGTGTTTGTACTGAACCAGATTGAGGGCAAAAGAATCAGAATCATCAGTACCTTCCTCAGTACTGTGCTGAAATTACAGCCAAGATTATGTGCTCAAGGCTCTAGAGTGGGACTTGAACCCACATCCTTCCGACTCAGAAACGAGTGCTGCCACTGAGCCCCTGCTGACATTTGAAACAGAGCTCAATATAAACATTTGACCCACAAGAGCAAGATCATAGACTGCAACAAAGGAATAGTAACCCAGAGAATGGGGCTGCTCTGAAAGACCTGTTGGCTCACTGCATTACAGGTTGCTCAGATATGCAGGAAGCTTCTTGCAGAGTGTTCTTACAAACTACCACCTGATCCAATAAACAAATAAGCACATTATTGCGTGTCATACAACAGAGCAGTATTGTCACTAATGTTAAGGGTATTCATACCAATACACTATAGCAAAAAAAATCAAACTTGTGCCAAAATGCTGCAACATTGTTGCCAATTTAATTCACTAATTCAAATTGCTGCCATTGCTACCACGACCACTGTGGAAAAACCTGGAACCACCATTAAACCTTGTGCTATGCAGCTCAAAACTCGTACCAGAGACAACCCTAAATAGGAAGTCTATAAATGTAATGCTGGGTGTCTTTTCAAAGGCAAGTAGACATAACAGAAAACTTTGACATATCCGATGCTATGCTTTAAAAACAATGCAGTGCATGACTGCAATGCTGTTCGGGATCTGCAGGCTGAAGAGAATTTGAAAGTTTAAGATCCAGGCCCTACAATGAGAAACTCAGCAATTTGAGGTGTTGCAATACCTGTTACTGCCATGAGAGGGAGCTCCAGTGTAATTTGTTTGGCTTCTCTATTGACATATACAAGCCAAGCAGTGCAGCAGTACAGTCTCGGGGCCTGAGGTTCACTTGTCATTTAGCTAGTGTAATCTCATTTTGTGATTACTGAGCATATGCCAACTAAAGCCAGTTACGTACGGAGAAAAGCCTCTGAACCAAGTCTTAACCATTCCCCAATTTTAGTCACAAACCCCACCCTCTGTCCTTATGACACCTTCATTTAAAGCCTGACTAATGCACAATCCAATTATCAACACCAATATTTTTAAAGAAAGTAAACTATTCTCAGAGTGGCGTACAGACGCTTCTAAATTTGAAATATTATTGTGGAGACCAACCTCAAAAAGCACCTTCTATCCTGAGGAAATGGGACTGAAAAG
The DNA here is from genome assembly GCF_052327205.1 of Somniosus microcephalus. Taxonomy (NCBI): domain Eukaryota; kingdom Metazoa; phylum Chordata; class Chondrichthyes; order Squaliformes; family Somniosidae; genus Somniosus; species Somniosus microcephalus. The sequence continues at coordinate 64,797,339 of NC_141005.1, read as the reverse complement.
GACAGCAAAGTAAAGGAACAATCACATTACAGACTACCTCATTCATGCACTACCCTACTTAGTCCTTGGGTACTTAACACCTTCTACCCCAGAAAGCTGAACAAGCAGCACCTCCCCCTCCCCAGAACAGCTTAATACCTAAAATACCCTCTACCAGAACAAACCTTAGTCTCAGGGGTGAGAGCGCCAGACTTCAGCTAAGTATCAGTTTGGCTCAATTGCCAGCCCTCTCACTTCTGCGTCAGAAGATCCTGGGTTTCAAGTCTCACTCGAGAATTTGAGCACATAATCTAGGTTGACACTTAGTGAAGCAATGTCAGAGGCACTCGCTTTGAGATACAATGTTAAACTGGGGCCCCAATTTGGAGATGAGAAGGGGAGTTCTTGTGTCCCGACCAACATTTATGACAAAAACAGATTAACTGGTCATTTATCTTATTTAAGGTGTTTGCCTTGGCTCAGTGGTAACAGTCTTGCCTGAGTCTGTAGTTTGTGCGTTTAAGTTCCATTCCAGAGACTTGATCATATAATCTAGGCTGACATTGCAGTGCAGTACTGAAGCAATACTGCACTGTTGGAGGTGTCCTATTTTGGGCGAGGTGTTAAACCGAGGCCCTGTCTGCACTCACAGGTGGACCTGAAAGAACCCTCGGCACTATTCGAGAAAGGGCAGGGGAGATCCCCCTGTGTCCTGGTCAACAATTATGCCTCTGCCAACATTACTAAAGCAGATTATTTGATCACTTACCTCATTGCTGTTTGTGGGACCTTGCTGTTTGCAAATTGGCTGCTATGTTTCCGTACAACAGTGACTAGATTTCAAAAGTACTTCATTGGCTGTAAAGCGCTTTGGGACGTACGGAGTGTTTGAAAGGTGCGATATAAATACAAGTTCTTGATTTACTGTTTGTTGGAACTTACTGTGCGCAAATTGGCTCTCTCATTTTCTGTCACAGCAATGGTGACTGGACTGCAAAAGTATTTCAGTGTCTGTGAAACTCTTTGTGACAGGACGGATGCTATACAAATAGAAACAAAGAAGATAGGAGCAGGAGTAGGCCATTCGGCCCTTCGAGCCTGCTCCGCCATTCAACGAGATCATGGCTGATCATCCAAACCTTAGCACCCAGTCCCTACACCAACAGCCATCCCACCCAAGCTCTATCCCAGTAACCCCGTAACCCCACGTATTTAATCCCCCCTAACACTAAGGGCCAATTTTTTTTATCATGGCCAATCAACCTAACCTGCACATCTTTGTGATGAATAAAAAAGTTATTTGCATATCTCTCATCAATCAAAAACAGCACGTCCTCAAGTCAGTTGCTCCCTCTCCAACCCCCTCATTTTACTCATACAAACTATTAAAACAAACTGCACATACCCCAAGTGTGACACAGAGCATTTCCGTACAGTCAAGCCCAGTCTGGGGGACGCTGGATAAACACCCGGTCTTGTTTCATAAACAACCTTCACGGAAAAGTTACACTCTTCATCTCTGCTAACTGTATCCTACTCACCTGACTCTTACTCTGCAGAAACTCAGTGGCTACCAGGATTACCACACAATTGTGCGAGGAAGTGGGTAGTTTTCATCATGCAACCTACAAGCCACAGCACCAGAACTTTGCATTAGATCTGGATGAGAGTACCAGCAGCAAGGAGTAGAATGCCCTCTGGGATTCTCCATACACCCTGTTGAAATGCACACATCCCTGGACACTAAACACTGCATCAGCAGCTGAAGATGCACAGAGCCCTCAAGAACCTGGCTCCTGCCACAGGTTTGCACTAAAAGTAAAGTGAGGAACTAAATATCACAGTGCCTAACTAGCAACCTGTTTCCTCAGCCGAGAGATAAAACTGGCTGCGTGCTGGTGGTTCCTCCTTCGAGAGTTCCGGAATTTTGTGAACAATTTTTTAGTGGTTTGAAGGTGTCAGAAAAATTTGCACCGTGTAGCTGGAAGCAGAGAAACCAGTGGATCTGAGGGTAGCAAAGAAGTACTGCACATACAGAAGTAGACATAGCAGTGGATTAAGAGCCGGGGCAAAGGGCGGGGAGGGGGGGGCACAAGAGCCACTGAACAGGCAAAGCAGAAGTAGCAGTGAAGTGCTTCAGACCCAATGAAGTACAGGAAACTCTCGATTTACCGGCACCTAAATAACCAGAAATCTCTGTTACCCGGCAAAATTCAGGAGTAGGTTCAGGTAAGTTTTACTTCATATTAGTGGCAGTTCCTGGATCTGTGGCTGTGTAACTGGGGGTCTGCACTTGTTGCTAAGCAACAGGGACACTTGGTCTGTGGCCGGAGTTCCTGCACATGTTGCTAAGCAACAGGGAAGCCTGGATTTGTTGCTGTGTACGGAGCTCTCGTACCTTTTAACTATACCTCTCTGTAATCCGGACTTTTTGATAAACCGGCACCACGCCGGTCCCATTGGTGCCGGATAATAAAGAGTTTCCTGTACAGTACTTCTGCAGTGCAGTAACTGTTGTAATGTAGGAAGCGCAACAGCCAATTTGCACACAAGGTCTCACAAACACCAATGAGATAACTGACCAGATAATGTTTTTCTTTTAAAAGAGATGCTGGTTAGAGTCATAGAGGCACAGAAGGAGGCCATTCAGCCCATCGAGTCTATGCTGGCTCTCTATAGAGCAATCCAGTCAGTCCCACTCCCCCGCTCTATCCCCGTAGCCCTGCAAGTTTATTTCCCTCAAGTGTCTATCCAGTCTCCCCTTGAAAACATTGAGTGTCTCCGCTTCCAGCACTTCCGTCGGCAGCGAATTCCAGGTCAAAAAGTTTTTCCTCACAACCCCCTATATCTCTTGCCCAAAACCTTAAATCTGTGTCCCCTAGCCCTTGTACCATCAACTAGTGGGAACAGCCTTTCCCTGTCTAGCCTATCTAAACCTGCAATAATCTTGTACACCTCTATCAAATCACCCCTCAACCTCCTTTGCTCTAATGAAAACAAATCCAGCTTCTCCAACCTGTCCTTGTAGCCAAGATCCCCCATCCCCAGAACCATTCTGGTAAATCTCCTCTGCACCCTCTCAAGGGCCTTCACATCCTTCCTAAAGTGTGGTGATCAGAACTGGACACAATACTCCAGTTCTGGCCTAACCAGCGCTTTATAAAGGTTCAGCATAACTTCTCTACTTTTGTACTCAATACCTCTATTTATGAAGTCCAAGATCCCATATGCATTGTTAACCACTCTCTCAATATGTCCCGCCACCTTCAGGGACCTATGCACATTAACTCCCAGGTCCCTCTGTCCTTGCACACTCTTTAAAACTGTGCCATTAAGTGTATATTGCCTCTCCTTGTTCCTTCTGCCAAAATGCATCACCTCACACTTCTCTGTATTAAATTCCATCTGCTACTTGTCTGCCCATTCTGCTAGCGGCGAGAGCCTCGGCGGAGCGGCGAGGTATAAAAGAGGCGCCAGAGACCAGGTAGGCCTCAGAGCGGCAAGAGTCTTGGCGGAGTGGCAAGGTATAAAAGAGGCGCCAGAGACCAGGTAGGCCTCAGAGCGTACTAATCTCCAATCTCTGAACTCAAGGGAGGGAAAGAAGTAAAAAGTAATCGAAGTGTGACGTCACCAGAAAGCAGGTAAGTGATTGGTTGGTGAGTATTTCTCTCTTTTTAAACTTAAACTGTGGTTTATAGTTTGTAGGGTCTCTGTGGTGTAGCAGGGACTGTTGGTAAACCAGGGCCCTTAAATATGCCATTTAACTGTAGTGTAATTGGTAGGATTGATTTGATTTAATTTAATTTCAATTATTTAAAGGGTAAGTCATGACAGGAGAGCCCGGCCCCGTGGTATGCTCCTCCTGCGCTATGTGGGAACTCAGGGACACTTCCTGTGTCCCTGACAACTATGTGTGCAGGAAGTGTGTCCAGCTGCAGCTACTGGCAGACCGCATTGCAGCGCTGGAGCTGCGATTGGAGACATACTGGACCATTCGCGATGCTGAGGACGTCGTGGATATCACGTTTAAGCAGTTGGTCACACCGCAGGCAAAGGCTGGACAGGCAGAAAGGGAAGGGGTGACCAACAGACAGAGTACTAGGCGCAGGCAGGTAGTGCAGGGGTCCCCTGTGGACATCCCCCTCTCAAACAGATACACCACTTTGAGTACTGTTGGGGGGGGGGGGGGGGGATGGCTTATCAGAGGAAGGCAGCAGCAGCTGCCAACTTCCTGGTACCAGGGGTGGCTTTGCTGCACAGGACGGGAGGAAAAAGAGGGGTAGAGCTATAGTAATAGGGGATTCTATTGTAAGGGGGCTAGATAGGCGTTTCTGCGGCTGCAAACGAGACTCCAGGATGGTGTGTTGCCTCCCTGGTGCAAGGGTCAAGGATGTCTCAGAGCGGCTGCAGAACATTTTGGAAGGGGAGGGTGAACAGCCAGTTGTCGTGGTGCATATAGGTACCAACAATATAGGTAAAAAACGGGATGAGGTCCTAAAAGCTGAATATAGGGAGTTAGAAGGTAAATTAAAAAATAGGACCTCAAAGGTAGTAATCTCAGGATTGCTACCAGTGCCACGTGCTAGTCAGAGTAGAAATAGAAGGATATTTCAGATGAATACGTGGCTAGAGGAATGGTGCAAGGGGGAGGGATTCAAATTCCTGGGACATTGGAACCGGTTCTGGGGGAGGTGGGACCAGTTCAAACCGGACGGTTTGCACCTGGGCAGGGCCAGGACCGATGTCCTAGGGGGAGTGTTTGCTAATGCTCTGGGGGAGGGTTTCAACTAAAATGGCAGGGGGTTGGGAACCTGAGCAGGGGGACAGAGGAAAGGGAAACAAGGATAGAAGCAAAAGATAGGAAGGAGAAAAACAAAAGTGGCAGTCAGAGAAATCAATGGTTTAAATCAAACATGGCCACAGTAAATAATAATTCTAATAGGTCTAAGAGCGTTAAAAAAAACAAGCCTGAAGGCTTTGTTTCTTAATGCGAGGAGCATTCGTAATAAGGTGGATGAATTAGCTGCGCAAATAGAGGCAAACGAATATGATTTGATTGGGATTACAGAAACATGGCTCCAGGGTGGCCAAGGCTGGGAACTCAACATCCAGGGGTATTCAATATTCAGGAAAGATAGGCAAAAAGGAAAAGGGAGGTGGGGTAGCACTGCTGGTTAAAGAAGGGATTAACACAATTGTAAGGAAGGATATTAGCTCTGATGATGTGGAATCTGTATGGGTAGAACTGAGAAATACCATGGGGCAGAAAACATTAGTGGGAGTGGTATATAGACCTCCAAACAGTAATGCGGAGGTTGGGGATGGCATTAAAAGGGAAATTAGAGAAGCGTGCAATAAGGGCACAGCAGTCATCATGGGTGACTTTAATCTATATAAAGAATTGGGCTAACCAAATTAGTAACAATACTGTGGAGGAGGAATTCCGGGATGGTTTCCTGGACCAATATGTCGAGGAACCAACCAGAGATCAGGCCATCTAGACTGGGTATTATGTAACAAGGAAGGATTAATTAGCAATCTTGTTGTACGAGGCCCCTTGGGTCGGAGCGATCATAATATGATCGAATTCTTCATTAAGATGGAGAATGAAGTAGTTGACTCAGAGACTAGGGTCCATAATTTAAATAAAGGAAACTACGATGGTCTGAGGAGCGAGTTGGGTAGGATTGATTGGGGAATGGCACTCAAAGGGTTGACGGTGGATAGGCAATGGCAAACATTCAAAGACCGAATGGATGAGCTACAGAATTTGTTCATCCCAGTTTGGCATATAAATAAAACAAAAAAGGTGACTCAACCATGGCTAAAAAGGGAAATTAGGGATAGCATAAGATCCAAGGAGAGGACATATAAATTGGCCAGAAAAAGCAATAATCCTGAGGATTGGGAGCAGGTTAGGATTCAACAAAGGAGGACAAAGGGATTAATTAAGAAGGGGAAAATAGAATATGAGAGTAAGCTTGCAGGGAACATAAAAACTGACTGTAAAAGCTTTTATAGATATGTGAAGAGAAAAAGATTGGTGAAGTCAAGCGTAGGTCCCTTGCAGTCAGAATCAGGGGAATTTAAAATGGGGAACAAAGAAATGGAAGACCAATTAAATACATATTTTGGTTCTGTCTTCACAAAGGAGGACACAAATAACCTCAGAGATGCCGGGGAACATAGGGTCTGATGAAAGGGAGGAACTGAAAGAAATCAGTATTTGTAGGGTCTTGGTGTTAGGGAAATTGATGGGATTGAAGGCCGATAAATCCCCAGGGCCTGATAATCTACATCCTAGGGTACTTAAGGAAGTGGCCCTAGAAATAGTAGATGCATTGCTGATCATCTTCCAACATTCGATGGAATCTGGAACAGTACCCATGGATTGGAGGGTAGCTAATGTTACCCCACTATTCAAAAAAGGTGGTAGAGAGAAAACGGGGAATTACAGACCGGTAAGCCTGACATCGGTAGTGGGGAAAATGCTAGAGTCCATTATAAAAGATGTAATAGCAGAGCACTTGGAAAACAGTGACAGGATCGGACAAAGTCAACATGGATTTACAAAAGGTAAATCGTGCTTGACTAATTTACTGGAATTTTTTGAGGATGTAACTGGTAAAATAGATAAGGGACAACCAGTGGATGTGGTGTATTTGGACTTTCAGAAGGCTTTCGATAAGGTCCCGCATAAGAGATTAGCGTGTAAAGTTAAGGCACATGGGATTGGGGGCAAGGTATTGACTTGGATAGAGAACTGGTTGGCAGACAGAAAGCAAAGAGTTGGAATAAACGGCTCTTTTTCCGAGTGGCAGGCAGTGACTAGTGGGGTACCGCAGGGATCGGTCCTTGGACCCCAGCTATTCACAATATATATTAATGATCTAGACAAGGGAACTAGATGTAATATCTCCAAATTTGCAGATGACACAAAGCTGGGTGGGCGTGTGTGCTGTGAGGAGGATGCCGAGAAACTCCAGGATGATTCGGACAGGTTGGGTGATTGGGCAAAAGCATGGCAGATGCAATATAACGTGGATAAATGTGAGGTTATCCACTTTGGTGGCAAAAACAGGAAGGCAGATTATCTGAATGGCAATAGATTGGGAGAAGGGGAAGTGCAACGAGGCCTGGGTGTCCTTGTGCACCAGTCGCTGAAGGTAAGCATGCAGGTGCAGCAGGCGGTTAAGAGGCAAATGGTATGTTGGCCTTCGTAGCGAGGGGGTTTGAGTACAGGAACAAGGATGACTTGCTGCAGTTGTACAGGGCCTTGGTGAGACCACATCTTGAGTATTGTGTGCAGTTTTGGTCGCCTTATCTGAGGAAGAATGTTCTTGCCATGGAAGGAGTTCAGCGAAGATTCACCAGGCTGATACCTGGGATGGCAGGAATGCGTATGAGGAGAGATTGAGTCAATTGGGCTTGTACTCGCTGGAGTTTAGAAGAATGAGAGGGGATCTCATTGAAACTTATAACATTCTGATAGGACTGGACAGACTAGATGCAGGAAGGATGTTCCCGATGGTCGGGGAGTCCAGAACCAGGGGTCACAGTCTAAGGATAAGGGGTAGGCCATTTAGGACAGAAATGAGGAGGAATTTCTTCACCCAGAGTGTGGTGAACCTGTGGAATTCTCTACCACAGAAGGCAGTAGAGGCCAATTCATTAAATATATTCAAGGAGTTGGATATATTTCTTAAGGCTAAAGGGATCAAGGGGTATGGGGAGAAAGTAGGGACCGGGTACTGAATTTGGATGATCAGCCATGATCGCATTGAATGGCGGAGCAGGCTGGAGGGGCCGAATGGCCTACGCCTGCTCCTATCTTTTATGTTTCTATGTTTAGCCTTTCTATGTCCTGTTACAGTCGATTGTTATCACTAATCACAGTTTGCTGTTAAGGCACAGAGATTGGCTAGGACACCAGTTCAACTCCCCTGGTCTTCTTCAAATAGTGTCATGGATCTTTTGCATCCATCAGATTTAACGTCTCATCCAAAAGACGTTTGGATCTCAGTCAATGCAGCACTCTCTCAGTACTGCAATGAAGGCCCAGCCTCAAGTCTCTGAAGTGGGGCTTGAACCCATGCCCTTCTATCTCATAGGCAAGAGTGTTACAATTAAGCCAAGGCTGATGGCAGCAGATGCTGGGATCCCAGTCACTGAACATACTACAAACTTTTGTGTGTGTCCTGTACAAAGAAATCAGTGCAGGTTGGATGGTTTGGTTTATAAATACCATTCCATAACAAATGAACAGTTAAAGGAGTGAAGGTCACAATGTGCATTTTTTTTTTGCGATCAATTCTGTCTTGTCCCCTTCTTTCCTAGCGGTACTGGCTCCTTCCAGGTTGACATAAAAGATCTCACTGTTCTACTTCTAAGAACAGGAAGTTCTCTCAGTCCTGGCCAATATAACTTCCTTAGTCAACACCGGAAGACGACTATCTGGTCAGTCATTAATTTGCTGTGTGTGGGAACTTGCTGTGTACAAATTGGCTGCAGCATTTGCTTACATAACAACAATGACTTAATTTCAAAAGTAATCCATTGGTTGCATAGCATTTTGGGATGTATAAATGCAAGTTCTTTCTTTCGTTCATGAGTTATGGCTGCACGTGCACTGGGTGTCCTACATCACCATCGAGTAACCATTATTTACATGAGCTTTGACAGTCATCATCAGCAGGCTATTCTACCACAGAGGGTATCACAGCCAAACCTGACTTGTCCTTATTTAACATCTACACACGTGTACCTCCAACAAAGGTATATGGGTTGTAAATTTTTCCCTCCCTAACCTACACAGACACTGTGGCCAATTGCAATGGCCCTACTGCCACACTGGCTGCAACTCACAATAGGCCAGGTATCAAACTTTTTTAACAACGCATTTACCTTCCATCCCCCAGTCATCTTCTAGAATTTAAACAGTTGAATAATCCAGAATAATCCCAGATTTGAGTGGTCAGTCATCTCGATTTTAGAGCTGGTGTACACTGCAATTCTATTACACTCAAAACACAATTCAAGAAATTACTACAGCAATAGAAAGGTGCCTGCAAAACCAGAACACACAGTAAAGGCAAGCCATCAATAATTGCATGACAGCTAGTTTTTACTAGAAATCTGGTAGATGTCAATTACTGTTGCAGAATTACATTATTAAAGGCTGTTAGAGATAAACTACAGCGTAGAACGTGTCCAAAAAGCACAGGTCATAAATATGGAAACAATTACATTTTCATAATGAGAAAGACAAACACATGCAGAGAAAGAAAGAAGCTTAGAAACATGCAGAGAGGGACATAGGGTGGGCAGAAAGAGGCACATACCTGAAAACAGAAAAAGAAAAGATGCACAGAGAAAATGCAGAGAGTTCACAACATCAACAGAAAGAGAGACACGCGACCAGAGAATGGAAAAATTACATTCATCGTCCTCACAAAACCAATAATCCCTCTCCAAAAACAATACCAACTAGTTGACACTGAGTCCAATAAACTCTAATCATATCCAGCAGGAATTAATGACATAAATATTAACAATGAGCCCATGTAAAGATTGATTCCAGGCCACAGCGCAGCAAAGCACTGTATTAGCACCCCCCTCATTCAAGTTCATGCAGAGCTCCTTCACAAATTACTGATGGGAAAGAATGGATGAGGAAACTTGTTAATTGTGTGTCTTTAAGGTGTAACTCAGTATCCACAGTATTGAGTGCTTGTCTTTTTGTATAAAATTTCTCGCTTGCTATTTCTCCCAACCTGACAGTTCTATTTATCCCACACAAAACTATACTAAATCACACTTCCCAATTAAGCAAAGCTAACAGCATTCACAACCCATAAGGTACAAAATAACAACTGCACACTATACCTTACTCCGTCACTGTAGTATAACATAAACTGTACGTTGTGCAGCACAGGAGATGATTACCCACATACAGATAGGATCGAAATAAACTGAGGAAGCCACAAACTAAACTTAACATTAGGAATAACTATAATTAGAGAGTCAAATACTGGTGGAATAGACTCTCCTCTAGTGCGGAGTGTGTAACCTTTTGGAGCAAGGGGGGGGGGGGGGGTTGAGTGGGGCGAGTGCGTGGGGTGAGCAGGGCAGGCGAGTGTGAGAAGCATGATTGAACTCCATGTCCAGCATAATAACTTATTTTCTTTTAAACATTTCCACATTTATTTATTCTAAGCATTATAGGACTTGTAAGTGTGTGCACCACCCCCTGCTGACATTCGTATAAAGGAGGATGCACATTCCCAAGAAATATTAAAATGCCCATAAACTCAAGCTCAAATTTCCATACACTAAAATTGGGCGGCTGATGCGTCCCTTTTATTAGTCACTTCCATCACTGTCCGCTGCCAGCATACTTGGGCTGCTTCACTCAATGCCACTGTCACTATGATTGTTTCAGCTGCCTATTCTCCAAAGTGGCTGTGTTTTTTCCAGTTGATCAGTGCGTTTTGAACTCTTAAGCCTGAAACATTGTAAGAGCTCCCTGATTGGCGGAAAAGGCGTTGCTCTACACCCACCAATGAGGGAGCAGTTTTTCCAATCCTCCAAGCCCACGAATTTCAAAACATTGTTCCACAAACCACAAGTCATCAGCAATCCAGGTCCCATTGTCCTTATTGAACACTGACTCAAATTTAGTGTAAAATCCAGTGTTCCTATTGTATGCTGACTCGAATTTAAGGTAATATTCCATGTCCTTGTTGTAAGCTGTATGTTATTCTCAGGTTTATTGTAAACTCCTATGCTCTTAATGTATAAGGAAAGAATAGGGTACTGTATTGCAGCAACAATTTGAACAGCCTGGGTGCCACATCCGCCCAAAGGCAAACACACTGTACTGACAGGTTCTTCATTTATATTGAATTTGAAGCTCAACTCCATATGGTGCTGAAGTGCTGCGTGTATGAGATCTATTGCAGTCAACTACCTCCTGGCACACTGCCCGAGTTAATTGCAGTCCTGGAATCAATATGGATCTCCCCTTTAAGCTTTTGTGTACGTTGAATGTTTCTCATATTTCTTCAAACTAACTCTTACTATGAATAATCTCCAACCGCCAGATCATCTCTTTCCTGATCAGTGAAAATTAGAGTTCTTTTAAAAAGGGCTAGCCCATGGTTCTTGGCTTTTTGAAATTGCTGTATAAGGGTTGTAGACTAATTGCACTAACGAACACAGGAAACTCCTTCGGATAGCATGAATCAACTCTCTGTCACCGAAGAGGAAGCGGGGAGCAAGGCAGAGGTCAGGAAATGGGAGTGCAGAATGGATTGTGTTATTTCAGAGGACTGGTGGCTGGTGACATCACTTCAGATACATTCCAGAGTTAAGAAAAACATTATACATTTGCAAAACCAAGTCACAAATTGTATCAAATCATAATTTGTTGCTACATTAGGCAAGTACTACATAGCAGAAGTGAGTGGAAATCCCGTCACATTATTTACACTAAAAATATTCAATCTTTAAAACAATGAAAGGCATAGATAAGCAAGCTATTTAACTTCGAAAATGATGGAATCTCCCGTTGAATCAACGGATGAGTCTCAGTTGTTTTGGGTGCACTGATAAGTGATGAGACCAATCCTGGACGTACATATCGCACTGAAAGCCAAATGAAGCAGACAAGTTGCCTCGTGTGCCAGACCTTGCAACCTCGTAGCCTCAAATTCATTCAAACCGACCCAGTAGATATCCTGGCATCGTGGTCCATCGGTAGCTGTGCCTTCCCAGGTGTCGAGGTTAATATTGCATGATTTCACAGTGGCCTTTAGCGGGTCTTTTAAAGGGTTTCACCTACCACTTCTTATGATTATCCGGACTGCAGCTCACCGTAGAAGGTGGCTTTGGGAATTCTATAATCAGGCATGCGAACATGGCCACAAATGGGTCTTGTTGATCGTAGCCTCAATTTCAGTTACAGGAAACTCTCGTTTAAACGGCACCTAAATATCCGGAATTCTCTATTAACCGGCAAAATTCTCACTCTGAAAACAACACCTCAATAACCGGCAATGTTGCCGAGTCCGAGTCTCCCGCGGTGGCCGGAGTTAGTCAGTGGGGGTAGTTCTCCAAACTGCCACTACTCGGTTTCTTGGCGCTGTCGAAGACCTCAATAACAGGAGTCTGACTCTCCCGCGCTGCCGGTAGTCTCTTCTGATCCGCCATTTTACAGGGGTACTGTGTGTCTCCCACATTGCTGGTAGTCATTGCATTGCATTACCCTCAACGGACAGTACTGTACTTAATCAAGCATCTTCCACCATCCATTTAACACAACATTCTGTAGGCGAGTACCCATTTACTGTATACTGCACATTTCTTGAATTTTTTTATTTTTCTTTGTTAAAAATGGTCTCGGTAGATAACCCTCTCCGTCATCAGGAATTTTTGATCAACCGGCAACACGCCAGTCCCGTTGGTGCCGGATACCAAAGAGTTTCCTCTATATTGTAGCACTGGAGGACATCGGTGTTAGGCATCTTGTCCTGCCATTTGATGCCAGTGATATGCCGAGGACAGCACAGGTGGAAATGGTCAAGTCGCTTCATGTGACTGCTGTAGCAGTCCCACGCTGATTCATATAGTAGGGCGGTGAGGACAACAGCTTGGTATATACTGACTTTTGTTGGCAGATGAACCCCTCATTGCTGCCTGCGTCTCTGCTCCAGTTTGCCGAAAGCAGTGCTGGCCCTGCCAATCCAATGAGCGTCACCATCAACTGTGGCATTCTGCAAGTGAAAGCCACTGAGGTAGCAGATTTTGTCCATGACCTTAAGTGGTACGTTATTGGTCGTAATTACAGGGGTAACCACAGGGGTATGATGGAATAACCAGGTATGGGCTGGACCATAACTTCAGTCTAAAAATGTTCTTTCATCTTCTGGGTTTTAGTTCTGATGAAGGGCTACACAACCAAAACATGGTAACCTGCCTTTCCTCTTTACAGATGCTGACTGACCTGCTGTGTATCTACAGCAGTTCTGGGTTTATTTGTGATTCAAATCAGTTCTAATTCGTTAACCCACCCTGATTCCAAAGCACTTACTCACATGTTGGCAGGGGTACACAAGATGAGCAGTGGCATTATAGTATATTCTCACTATTCAGCAGCAGGTGAACACAGCCACACAACTGACACTAATCTAGTGCCGTTATCATAGCAAAATGTGCAAAGTGCATCACAGAAAGGCTGACTGAAAACCAAGCAGGTAACATTCACGCCATATAACTGCCAGGTAATGACCATCTCAAGTAAGAGCAATCCCAGCCATCTCCCCATGATCTTCAACAGCACTACCATCAACACCTTGAGGGTCACTACTAACCAGAAGCTGAACTGGACCAATCATATCAACACAGTGGCTGCAAGAGCAGGGCAGAGACTGGGTACTCTATGACGAGTGGTTGACCTCCTGAGCCCCTCAAAGCCTCTCCACCATCTACATTGGAATCACTCACCAATCACCTGGCTGGGTGCAGCCGCAACAACACTCAAGAAGCTTAACACCATCCAAGACGAAGCCATTTGCGTGATCAGTGCCCCTGGACTCAATATCCATCTCTCCAGTGCACTGTGGCTACTGTAGGTACGATCTACAGGATGCACTGCAGCAATTCACCAAGGTTACTTCGACAGCACCTCCCTCCCCTGTGACCTTTACCACCAAGGATAAGAGCAACAATATCGTACGAATACCATCGCCTCCAAGTTCCCTACCAAGTCACATACCATCATGACTTGGACCTATATCACCGTTCCTTCATCTTTGCTGGACCAATATCTGGAATTCCCTACCTAACACCATTGAATGGGCACCATCAACACAAGGAGAAGGCCTTGCCAGTGTCACCCACATCCAGAAAACAAATAAACAAAGGCAGAACTTAGAAGTAGTTCAGGAAGATGACCAAAGGCAATAGATAGGTTTAAATGTTGGAAGGCAGAAAGGCTTTCTGTAGTACATCGCTTCTGAGTCAGAAGGTTGTGGATTCAAGCCTCACTTCAGCACTTGAGTGCATAATCTAGCTGTCACTTCCATGCAATGCTGGAACGTTAAACCAAAGCCCTTTATGCTTGTTCCATTGGTGCAGGTGAACATTAACAATCCCACGGTACTATTCAAAGACAAGCGGGGAGCAATAACATTCCCTCAACCAACACATCAAAAACAGATGGACTGTTCACTCATCAGTATGTGAGAGCTTGCTGTGTTCAAAATGGCTACTGCATACTTCAAAGTACAGGAAACTTTCATTTAACCGGAGGTTAAATGTCCGGAAAGCTCTATCCACCTGCAAAATTCAGGAGCCGTTTCTAAGTTTTTTTACTTCTTGTTGCTTTTTTTTTTCCAGTCGTGGCTCCCAAGCATCTAGCTGAAGCTGTTGCTTAGCTACAGAGACGCTTTTAAGCTGCGGCCGACTGTTTTGAAGCTGTTGCTAAGCAACAGGGTTTGTTGTTTCATACGGAGCTGAGAAGCTCCGTATGTTTTAACATTAGCGCTGGTTTATACGGCAGTTTTGATGGGACGGCACCAACTCGGTCCCGTCAGTGCCGGATACCAGAAAGTTTCCTGTAACTCATTGTGAGAAGTGCTTCAGAATAATTCCAATACGTCATAAGGAGCTTTTACCGCTGATAAAGGTACAAGGGAAAGGGATACAAACTTAAACAGGCTCAGAAGAGCAGAGGGAGAGCGCTGGGAAGTAGTTCCATTGACAAGCCATTGTTTTTGAAACATTTTTTCAAGGAGTCTGCACAAATCAGTTCCACCAACTCTTTCCTGCTAACCTGCAAAGGACAATGCTTCCTAAAACCCACGTCAAATCACATCCCTTTCACATTTTACATGTATGAAAGATTGAACTTAGCTTTGAAGTGTCAGCCTTGGTTCAGTGGTCGCATTCTCACCTCTGCGACAGAAGGTTGTGGGTTCAAGTCCCACTCCAGAGACATGAACACATAATCTAGGCTGACACTTCAGTGCACTACCAAGGGAGTGCTGTACTGTCAGCGATGCGGCCCTTCAGACGCTTAATCAAGAACCCGTCTGTCCTCGCAGGCGGATGTTAAAGATCCCACAGCAAATATTCGAGGAAGAGTTCTCCCTGGCCAACAATGATTCCCTCAAACAGCAGCAGATTATCTAGTTATTTATCTCACTGCTGTTTGTGGGACTTTGCTGCCGCATTTCCCTACATTATAAAAGTGACTATATTTTAAAGTGCTTGATTGGCTATGAAATGCTTTGGGCTGCTCTGACGTGAAAGGCGCTACATAAATGCAAGTTCTTTCTTTCTAGCTCCTTATTGTATTTGCTGCTTGCTTTCATTCTGCACTGTTAGCAGTTGCCAGTCACAGAATGCAGAAGATAGTTTGAAACATTTCTTGGCAAAACTAAGCGATGGAGAGCAACCATCTCAACGTCATCCATGAAAGAGATTTCCAACCAAATATGGGAATTTGGGGAAGTGGCTTCTGTTAATTCTCAAAATGGCATCAAGTCTATAGCTAGTGAACCAAACATGCAGAACGGAACATCAGCAGCTTGTATATCCAACCACCTCTCCAGTCCCACCCACCCTGTCCCACTCCTGGTCTTTCTCACAGAAAGAGAGAGGCCAGAGAAAGGAGTGAACAGTACGACGTGGGCCTGAAACGGGAGTAGGAATGAACATGCATAGCTGACAGAAATAGACTGAGGTACAACCAATGTAGTCATGTGCCATTAGGAAGCTGTCTAAAAAGGACTGTGACAACTGTTCTTTTATCAGTTCTGACGAAGGGTCATCGACCTGAAACGTTAACTGTTTCTCTTTCCACAGATGCTGCCTGACCTGCTGAGTATTTCCAGCAGTTTGTTTTTATTTCAGATTTCCAGCATCCGCAGCGTTTTGCTTTGTTCTTTTATCTGCATGTATACAAAAGGACTGGGATTACGTACATTCCAATCATGCACTATGTAAAGGATATTTCTACACAAGACCACTTCGCATCACTCTTAAAACAAATCTGCATTTATATAGCACCTAACATACAAAAGAAAACCCGCAGTATTTGACAAAAGGAAATAGGTGGAAATAGATGATGAGGCATGGAGGGAGAGATTAAGAGGAGGGGGACCGAAGTAGACCTTATCTAAGAAGGCAGTTTCAGAGAGTGCAGCCGAAGTGAAAGTTTGAAAGGAGGAGGAGGCGCACACAAAAGGCCAGAGTCAGAGGGTGCTTTTGGGGACATGAAGTCAGTCTAGGACAGTGAGGTTAGGGGTGATGCGCAAGGGAGGAAACAACTAGTGCAGAACAAAACATGGGCTGCTGCGCTTTGCACAATATGGTGTTTGTGGAGGGTGAAGGCTGGGAGGCTTGATTGGAGTGCATTTAAATAATTGAGTCGAGGTGACAACAGCATGGATTAGGCTGAAGTACAGGGGGAATTAACAGGGTCCGGGATGACTAGTATGTGGGATTTAAAGCGGAGCTTGGGGTCAAACAGGATATCAAGATTTTGTACTGTTTAGTTCAGTCCAAATGAGTGGCTGGGAAAGGAAATGGAATCAGTCACAGGAGAATTTATATTTTGGAATCTTTAATTAAAGATAAAATTACTAAATTCCCACTGGCAGAAAGGTCGAGAACCAGAGGACACAGATTTAAGGTGATTGGCAAAAGAACCAAAGGCAACGCAGCGAGTGGTTAAGATCTGGAATGCACTGCCTGAAAGGGCGGTGGAGGCAGATTCAATCATAGCTTTCAAAAGGGAGTTGGATAAGTATCTGAAGGAAAGGGCAGGAGAGTGGGACTAGCTGAAGTGCTCTTGCAGAGAGCCAGCATGGGCTCGACGGGCCGAATGGCCTTCTTCTGTGCTGTAACCATTCTATGATTCTAAATATCTGGATGAAGAGAAGATAATTAAAAGCAGCCAAAAGAGATTTCATAAAGGAAGACTGTGCTTGACAAGCCTGATAAAGCTCGGAGGAGATGGCAGAGGACATGGTGCACATGGACTTTCAGAAAACCTTTGACAAGATACCAGACAGGAAGCTACTGGGCGAGATTAAGGGGTTTGGAATTGGGAGAGGGTAGCAAATTGATTAGAAGGGAGGAAAGAGAGAGGAGGAGTTAAGGGCAGTTTCTCAAAGCGGTTGGAAGTGTGTAGCAGTGTCCCAATAACACCTCTATTGTTCACTGTGTACAATGACTTGGATACAAGGCTAGAGGGAATGGCGTCCAAATTCTAATTTAATGTTAGATCAGCAGGTATACTAAAATAGGAGGCATAATAAATAATACTGGTGACCAAAGGAAGCTCTGAGGGGATAGATAATGGAATCGGCAAAAAAGTGACAGATGGAAAATTCAAGGTCACTAAATGATAGGTGCTACATTTTGATTAAAGAAAATGAATGTAATCATTATACTTTGAATGGAAGAATGCTAGGTATTGGGGTAGAGCAGAGGAGTTTGGGGGTTCAGGTTCACAAGATATTGGCCTAGATTTTGCATTGAGATAACGGTGAGACTAACAGCGCTCACCGTTATTCAGGAGTAAATTGGACAGCAACTTCCAGAGTCCACACATGTGCAGCTAAATGCGGAAATCCAGAAGTTGCTGTCTGATTGGCCCTGCTCATCCACAAGCCTTGCTGAGAGACTCGACATTAAAACACATGATGGGCATGAAGTTGCTGAACTTACCCACTAAACACGGCAGAAAAGGTTAGAGCTAGTGCATTCAGGTGTAAGTGAATTTGTTACGGCGTGATGTCTTAATTACAGGATACTTTCTGGTATCCGGCACTGACGGGACCGAGCTGGTGCCATACCATCAAAACTGCCGTAGAAACCAGCGCTAATGTTAAAACATACGGAGCTTTGGAGCTCCGTGTGAATCAACAAACCCTGTTGCTTAGCAACAGCTTCAAAACAGTCAGCCGCAGCTTAAAAGCGTCTCTGTAGCTAAGCAACAGCTTCAGCTAGACCTTGCAGAGCCTGACTGGAGAAAAAAAAAGCAACGAGAAGTAAAAAAACTTATAGGAAACGGCTCCTGAATTTTGCCGGTAGATAGAGATTTCCGGACATTTAACCTCCGGTTAAACGAAAGTTTCCTGTACTGCCAAACAACCCTTCTAGCCCTGAAAATTAAATTTTACAAGTGTGGAGTCTCATTCCTTCAGAATTTAATTATTGTTGGGATTTTTAAAAATGTAAAGTTAAAATAAAATGTATTTTTTTACTTTTTCTTTCTGTCTCTTATCTCTCTCTCTTAATCCCAGCTTTCTTTTCTTCACCTTATGTACATGATTTTTACAATGAATTAAATACTCTAATTTATACATCCTGGTTTAGACGGTGTGCGAGGATTCTTCAATCTGATTAGTTGAAGAGCCACACTATTGCTTGTCCTGCTCACACACGCTGCAGATCCCCTGCAGAGGGCGCCGCGCTGGATCAGACACCCAATGACAGCAAGTTGTCAGTCAAAAGTCTGCAAAAAGTCTGTGGGCAGCTGTAAGCGTAGTGAACAGTGAGCGCCATTCCTTCGACACTGACTGCCCAATCTGGGCTATTAAAAGCAGCACCTCAAGCAGATAATATCGCAAAAACAGTTCATGGAATATTGGGTTTTTAATCACAAAAGGTATAGAATATAAGTTGAGATTTAAAGGTGTATGTATATAAAACCTTAGTAAGACCAGAGTTTGAGTAGTGCGCGCAGTTTTGGGCTTCATGCAATAGGAAGGATATTGATGTAATAAAGAGGTTACAGCGCAGACTCACTGGGATTCGCCTGGTATGAGGAAATACAAATACGAACAAAGGCTTGAAAAATTGGGGCTGCTGTCGGTAAAACACATGAAATTAAGGGATGGTTTAATAGAGGTGTTTAATATTATGAAGGGATGGGACAGAGTAGATAGAAAGAGACTGTTTCCAATGATTGACAGGTTGAGAATAAGATGACATAGATATAAGATTATATGTAAGAGATTTCAGGGAGCAGGGGAATTTCTTTTCTACAAAGGGTTTGCAAGGCTATGGAATGCACTACTGGAATTAGTGATTGAAGCATGAAACATGTCAACATTTAAGAGTAAGTTCCTTGGCTTTTATGATGATCCTGGAACGGTAAGCAGTTTCGCATGAAGACAGCAAGGTATGTTAATAGTTGACATAGTCGAGCCAGATTAAGTGATGGATGACCAGACCGGATGTGCGCCAGGTACATTTAAGGTTATGGCCCTCTGATTTGATGGAATGCAGATAGGGACTATTCCAGGGCGAAAGGCGGGAGAGAGAGATGGTAAGCGATTTGGAAGGAACAATAATGTTAAATCCAGAGGTGAGGGAACAGTTAAGCAGGTTCACAGCAGATGTTGTGGAGGGACAGACAAGAGGAAATGGGGCTCTGAAATTGAATTAGCGAGGGAGCTACGGGAGAGTTTTTCCATGGGCAGATGGTGAGGCTAGTGCGAGCGAGGAGAGCTAAGGTGCTTTAGGTGGGGAGGGAGACAAGGAAGTATGCAAGATAGCCTTTTCAGTGATAGAGATGTTGGGGCGGAGAGACCATGAGAGATGGTGAAGTCGAGTGAATGGCTGTGGATATGGGTGGGGGAGTTTGTGTGAAAAGTGAGACCGAGTAAGAACGGAGAAGTTGTAAGATAGGGCTTTAGGGGTGTTTAGGTGTATGTGGAAATCACCAAGGATGAAGAGACCTCCAGTTTAGAGGATAAGAAAAGACAAATTGATGAGGAAGTTAGCATGGGTCTTGGGAGTAACAGGACAAGGATTTTGTATGAGAGGTGGGAGGGATGGAACTTGGTGAGGTGCTTTGTGTAGAGGATGCCAAAGGAGTAGGGAGAGGCACCATGGTGTGACTTGGTAATGAGGGCTATGCCAGCACCGCAACATCTGGGCGAATATAGACAAGTGAGGAGGTTTTGGGGAGGGGGAAGGAATCGCTACCCGTAAGCTATGTTCCTGGTAGTACCAGGATGTGATTTTGAGGTTGTGCATGGCATGGATCTTATTCAAGAAGCAGCAAATGTTCTGGAGGGTGAAGTAGTAATGGTTGAATTGCCACAGGTTTGAGGGGGGAGTGGAAGAGATAAGAGGAGACTAAAAATGTTAACTCCTTAGACTGGGCGAAATTCTCACCAGGAGCGATGGGGGGAGTCAACTGGTGTTGCTAGCCTTGGGGAGCCTGCAATGGATACCAGGTTGGCCACAACAGAGGAGGGCATGAGAGGAGTAACGTGAGGCTACAGGCATATTCCAGAGCAACTCAAGCCTGAGGGGGGTTGTGAAAATGGGACAGGAGAGAGAGAAGGCTCAGTGATAGTGACAGGTGGTCTAGGAAAGCAAATCCCTGAAGAAGGGCGAGGAGAAAGGAAGCATGGGTAGATTAAAATATGAGCAAGAGAGGCGACAGTATGGCCAATGATGGCTGAAAAATGAAGAATGAAGAGATTGGGGCTCAGATCCAGAGCAGCAGGCAAAATGGAGACAGGGGAAACCTTAGATCATATGGGTTAACAGTGGAGATTTAGGCATGGCAAGCAGGGAACTTAGGGTGGGTCAGATAGGAGGACGTACATGCATTCCAAGCTTCCTGCACCAGCAGTACCATGACTTTATCACAGACTGTGGGAGAAACTGGTAACAGTGACAGGTTTAATGATTAATAAGAGGTATCCAGAGCACATTATAAATATCTGAGGTAGCCATTTCAAGGCTGTAACCGAACTCCAGAGTTCAAAGGGCATTCACAAAGTACTTTTATCATGATACCCGAACCTCTCGTTTCAATTACAGCCTGTAATTCATTCTCTACCATCCATTATTATATTTGGTTCACTCAGCAGACCAAAGGAAAACATTATTCAACTAAAATGAAAGGTTGAAAAACAGTGTTGTTTCATCGTTGATTCACCTCTGATGTTGATGAAAAATTGAAGTGGACAAAGCAGAATTAAACCACACATTAAGTCCATCCTCCACATAGTGTTATCGTTAGTATTTCAGTAAAACACAATGACACTCGAGTAAAATATTAATACCATGTCCACTTGAACTATGTGAACATCCAGCAGTGCAATTGCAGATTTTGTCCTCCAGCCCAGGGCTTTGCCTAGAGAGAACCTTTTGAGCTGTATAAATCTAGGGTGAAATGCAGTTCCTTGCAGGTTTGTCATTGGAGGTGGTAGTGGCAGGAGAAAAGTTGAGTGAGTTGATAGCTCCAGTTTTGGAGCCAAAGAAATCCATGTGTTCTTCACAGTTGGTGTCAGAGATGAGGGAAGAGGAGTGAGGTTGGAGTAGGCAGCTGATGGTGGGGAACATGAGTTTAAGGTTGTCTTTACCATCCAGGGTGATTCTGGAATAAGTTGCAGAGAGGGAGAGATGGTACTGCTCGAGGTGCTCAAATCAGATCTGGCATTAGATGGCCAGGACAGCCAGGTGCCATGTGTGCTCAAGTCTGCAGCCCTCAGATTTAAGGATGAAAAGGGGTTTGCTGAGCTGGGCAGGAGCGAGTGATTGAGAGAGATTTGGTGGGAACGTGGTCATCAAAAACAGGGACAAGGCAGCTGTTGAGCAAGTCAACTGAAGCAGTGAAGTTTTGGTGGGCAGCGGATCCAAGGAGAAGGACCTGGAGGGTGTTTGTTCCTCAAAAAAAACCACCCTTGACCCCTCTGTCCTTGCAAACTACCACCCCATTTCCAATCTCTCTCTCTTCTCTCCAAATTCCTTGAACATGTTGTCGCCTCCCAAATCCATGCCCATCTTTCCCACAACTCTGAATTTCTCTAATCAGTTTTCCACTCCTGCTACAGCCCGAATCCAAGTTATAAGTGGCATCCTGTGAATGTAACATTGGTACATTATCCCTTCTTGCCCTCCTAAATCTCTCTGCAATCTTCGACATGGTCGGCCACAACATCCTCTCCTCCGCCGTCCAGCTCAGTGGGTCTAACATCGCATGGTTCCACTCTTATCTATCCGATTGTAGCCAGAGCATTTGCAGCAATGGCTTCCCTTCCCACCTCTGCACTGTTACCTCCGGAGTCTCTCAAGGATCTACCCTTGGCCCACTCCTCTTCCTCACCTATATGCTGCTCCTTGATGACATTATCCAAAGACATATGGTCAGCTTCCATATGTTTGCTGATGACACCCAGCTCTACCTATCCATCACCTCTCTTGTCCCCTTCACTGCTTCAGTGTTGTAAAACTGCTTGTCCAACATCCAATCTTGGATGCCCAGTTTCCTCCAGCTAAACGTTTGTAAGACAAACCCTTCATCTTCGACCTTCGCCACAAATTCCGTGCCCTTGTCACCGATTCCATTCCCCTTCCCAGCCACTGTCTCAGGATGAACCAGACTGTTCGCAACCGTGGCATCCTATTGGACGCTGCGCAAAGGTTCCAACCTCTCCATTAATAAGATCACCTATTTCCAACTCCGCATCATCAGACTCTCCCTCGCCTCAGTCCATCTGCTGCTGAATGTTCATTCATGCCTTTGCCACCTCTAGATTTGACTATTGCAATGCTCTGCTGGCCAGCTCCCATCATCCAGACTGTGCAAACTTCAGCTCATCCAAAATGATGCTGCCCGTATGCTATCTCACACCAAGTCCCGCTCACCCATCACCCCTGTTCCTGCTGATCTACATTGTCACATTGTCCCCCGATATCTCAAATGTTAAATTATTATTTTTGTGTTTAAATCCTTTCATGGCCTTGCCCCTCCCTATCTCGTCCAGCCCTCCAACCTCCGCTCACTCCCCGAGCTCTGCATTCCTCCAACTCTGGCCTTGTGCACCCCACCCCCCACTCCACCTTGGCCTCACGCTCTGAAATTCCCTCCCTAAACCTCTTGGCCTCTCCTCCAACCAGGATTTGTCAGCCCTCCTAATATCTCCTTCTTTGGCTTAGCTTTAATTTTTTCTTTATGCTTCTGTGAAGCACCTTGGGATATATTTTCCATGTTATGGGTGTTATCTAAATCAAAGCTGTTGTTGTTCAATATTCAGGAACTCCATACAGTTAAGCAGATAGTAACCCTTACCCTGCGCAACAAACAGGAACTCTGCACAGTAAGTAATCTTTAGCTTGTCTAATTAACAAGAGAAAATGCTGGAAAAACTCAGCAGGCCAGGCAGCATCCGTGGAGAGAGAAACAGAGTTAACGTTTCAGGTCTGGGACCCTTCATCAGAACTAGTTATACACGGTCACACTATTAGTGGTTTCCACATTGAAAGCTTCACTACATTTAACTGTGACACGCGAGAGAAAACCTGGAATGAAGGTGCAACCAATTTCTTTCTTGATCAGTCATGTCTGTAGAAGTGAGCTCACCACTGTGTATCTGGTTCAAGTTTTATTCTGTTGACATAAAAGTCCATGGACACCATAAAGAGCATGTTTGGGTTGCGTTATTGCTAACACTATAATGTCCACAGGCAGACTGTTCTTACCCTCAGTACGTTACATCAACAGCTGCATTCTTTCTCTTATCAAAAATCAAATTTTACACACTGCCAAGTGAACCACACCCATAGCAGATTCCATAGCTGCACTCCCAAGAACTCTATATGTATTGCTTGTCAATACATGCAGGGCATATTAGGCAAGTGAATGTGTCCTGGGGCCCCAAGGGGAGAGGCAGAGAGAGAATGGGAGAAGCAGAAGAGCGCACAAGACAAACATATCCACACATAATGAGACAAATAGAAAAAAAACCAGTGACAGAGAAAGAACAAAAATGGCCTTGCAGACCAAAATCTCCATACAAACAGGATATATGTTGCTACCCATAGAAACTGTGCCAATCACCATAAACCTGTCACGTCTCATTCACCCCCAACCTCAAGTCACCATTTCTGTGACAACTCAGCTTTTTTAGTGTGCACCTCAGTAGATTGTTTAAAGAAATATAACCCAGCTGAATTCATTTCAGCTGTTTAATCAATGTTACTATTTTTCGCACCGTGTTCAATTGCCTGACCTTGGTAACAATCGTCATAATGCATCAGATGAAATCTAATAGTTTCTAAGTTTAAGAACGCTGAGACAGGTCCCACCATGAGTTTAAATTTGTGGTATGCATACATGTTGACAACCAAGGCCACTATCAAAAAAATCAAATACCAACCACGTTCAAATAAAACCATGGAGCTTCCTGTGATCATAACTTAAACCCACAATTTTAAAGTTTCAGTTCAAAGGTAGCTTACTTTTATATCACCTGATTCACAAGCAGTCTTAAGATTTTATGTTCAATTATCACAGAAATCACAGAAACCTCACAGTACAGATAGAGGCCATTTCGGCCCATCGAGCCTGCACCGACACATATCCCACCCGATCCCCGTAACCCCTACACCAACACATATCCCACCCTATCCCCATAACCCCACGTATTTAATCCCCCTAACACTAAGGGTCAATTTATCATAGCCAATCAACCTAACCCGCACATCTTTGGACTGTGGGAGGAAACCGGAGCACCCGGAGGAAACCCACGCAAACACGGGGAGAATGTGCAAACTCCACACAGACAGTCGCCCGAGGCCGGATTCGAACCCGGGTCCCTGGCGCTGTGAGGCAACAGTGCTAACCACTATGTCACCGTGCTGCTTTTGTGCTAAAATTATGTGCTAAAATAATCTTATTCTGCAAGGCACTACCCTCTTACTCAGAAACAATGAAGACAGAGTTCTGCTCTCCCACTCACCAAGCTCACACGTTCGAGCGATGGAACACTGCCCTCTACAACAGTTCTAGTGGTGAAGCAATGCTCAGATTCAGGGAGGCCGATTCCTCAACCTTACATCATAAAACAGGGACAGAGAACAGAAATCTCAAATAAAACACTGGATTGCAGCAAGAAAGCAGACAGATACTATTCCACACGGTGGAGGGAGTCATTCACATTCCAGGCATTTTATGGTTATGTGGGGTAACTGCTTTGTTTAATAAAATATAGCATAAAATATGAAAATGTATATATCAGTAAAAGAAATGAACAGGATGTTTTCACACAGCTGCTGCCAGCTCACTTCGAATGACACTCGCATGGGCAGGAAATTGCACATTGATGAGAATCTAACCAAAGGCAGAAAATACCAAAAATATGACAGGAGGTCAGAAAAACAAACCCTGTGGCATTTTTAATTATTTATTTTCTCCGACTCTGAGGTACAATATCAGATGCATAGTAACTGAATCAGAGCTGTACAGCGACTTCTTTTTAGGTCTCCGGACTTTCAGACAGCACTAGCATTAGACAAGTGGCAATGAAGATTGTTACAGCCACTGTCACGTTATGGGCAGTCCTCCACTACAGTATATTCTACAGTAAAATGCAGCTTGCGTGATTAACTCTATGTTTTTTCCAGATAGTATAGGATAGCTGCCAACAGGCAATTAAGTCTCCTGTCCTGAACTGGCTGCAGAGCAACTTTCGCTGCCGGTTACTGCAGTGAAATGCATTTTGGTCTGTAGCAGTCAGTGTTCAGTCTGAGGCCTGCTGTCCTCATAACTTGTATTTTAAGTTGTCACTGAAGAGGAAAGCAGTCCTGTATTAGTAGTAAATGACATAATTTCTCAAACCATCCCAAGAGACACCAACAAAACTACCTGGTCAGCAGCTCTAAAATTCATGAGCCTGGCTCCGAGGAAATAGTTTTGATAAGTTAAGAGGCTCGTGTGTAACTTCAGCTAACCCCCGACCCTTACTTTTAGCTGCTGTTTACAGCTGCATGAGGCTATTCCCTGGTGCTGAGAGAGAGGGGTGGACTGACTCGTTACCCTCAGCCAACAAGCAAAGTCAGTGCTGACTGAACACTGCTTCAATCCAGAATAAGGGCCAATACTTCAATAGCTAAACTCCAGGGAGCAGTGGCAGCCTCAAGACACAGGCAAGAAGTTGCACCATTGAATTATCAAACACAGGTACAGGTGCTGCTTTCAGCTTGCTGCACACACAATTTTTTTTTTGGGGGGGGGGGCAGGGGAGGAGGAGAGACCAAAACATTTGCAGAATTTAAAACTTTTTATTGCTCTGGATTCCTAAGCGCTACTGACAGTCATATGGCACCAACAGAAGAAGAGACGATAAGCTGCATCACAGCTCACCTTATGACGCAGCTGGGGGTTGCAAATAATGAACAACATTAAGGCCCCAGTTATAAATGGCAGTAGCAGCTCTCACACACGAGGACTATTTCCAGATGTAAATGGGTAGCTCACAAATGACAGCTAGTTGGTTTCGACTACTGAAACGGAAAGTTTCAATGCATCACCCTGGCCTTTCATCCTGTTTTCTAAGTCAATATTTTGCCATCTTTTGAGGGTCTCATTTCTAATAGTCTAACTACTACAGTATTGCCAGCGAGGTAAAATGTGGATATTTGTGCAGGTTTCTAACTATTATCTTACAACACATCCAATATACAGGAAGCTGTCTTTTAAAAAAATTGTGTTCCCCGCCTTGTTTTGCAACTTGTCACCTCGAGAATCACAAATAATATAAAACCATATCCTCTGTCATATGGCTGAGCACATTCTGCCTCCACTTCTAATATTTCTCATCAGGGAAAATGGAGAACTGAAAAATAAAGCACTTGTCCATTTTACTCAGACCTGCCTGTTTTTCACCCGTCAATTATTCAAAAGGCAACTTGCCTCCAGTAAACATCAGGATCCCAGAGCAGCACTTCTATCAGAGTTCGCCACTGTCCCGTGCACAGCCTTATTGCTGCAAGAGGACAGATGGTGATTGGTAGCCGTGAAGAAACAGGCTTTTGTTGGAGAGGGAATACTATAAAAGGCAAAGTGGGCACTGTGTAACTTTAAACACAGCCAGCACATCCTATGAACAAGTTTCATGCTACAACAGATTCCCGATTTCCATAAGAAGTTTTCCAAGACAGCAGCAGACTGGGATCTCATCCAAGTCCATCATCCCCAAGACAGCTAGATGAAGTGCAGCTGTGATTAGTTGAGGTTTGCTGGTCAGTACATTCTCTCTAAATCACTCCAGCACCGATACAAATCTTCAAGTATTCACTCCCAGCTCATTCGAGCACACACTGAGCCAGGCTGTAAGCTACTAGGTCCTAATCTGAAGTACAGATCTCAGAACTGTATTTCCCCACTCTAAGGCACTTAATGCCCCAATTTTAGCCAGTAAGTTCCGACTGAAGGTAAAACACCTCCAACCTGGTAAAGCCTCAAAGCTACCTTGTTGTTTTACAGCTCTCCTGCTGAAACTCCTCCACTACGTGTTGGGGACAAGTACCCTCCCAGACACCTTCAAGGCAGCCTCCATCACATTACAGGAAACTTTGGTTTATCTGGAGGTTATATGTCCGGAATACTCGATCCAACAGCAAAAATCAGGAGCCGTTTTCTATATTTTTTTTAGTTCTCGTTGCTTTTTTTTCCCCCAGTCAAGCACTGCAAGGTCTGTAGCTATAGCAACAGCTTCAGCTACAGACGCTTGCAGCTGCAGCCGACTGTTTTGAAGCTGTTGCTAAGCAACAGGGTTTGTTGATTCACACGGAGCTTCTCAGTTTCGTATGTTTAAACATTAACTCTGGTATGTCCGGCACTTTTGATGTTACGGCACCAGCTCGGTCCCGTCAGTGCCGGATATCAGAAAGTTTCCTGTAATGTATATAAGGTAAGGATCCTACAAAATGCTCATGATATAGACCTATATC
Organism: Somniosus microcephalus; assembly: GCF_052327205.1. Taxonomy (NCBI): domain Eukaryota; kingdom Metazoa; phylum Chordata; class Chondrichthyes; order Squaliformes; family Somniosidae; genus Somniosus; species Somniosus microcephalus. The sequence goes on along the minus strand of NC_141005.1, from coordinate 64,769,592 downwards.
CCTCGTCAATGCTGACTGTAAAATATTGACCAAAATTTTGGTCTCCAGACTAGAAGCAGTCATAGAGGGCTGGTCCACACAAAACAAACAGGTTTTATAAGCCTCTCGAGGGCTAACACTAGATGAGTAAGCAATGCGAGTCATACTGCAGTAACACCAACATGCCTTGGTACTCTCCCAGGATGCAGAATAGACATCTGACTGGGTGGAGTAGAAACTTCTCTTTGCAACACTCAAGAAACGAGCCTTTAGTAAGACACTCAGGAAGTGCATTACAATCCTGTACCCACAGACCACATTCACAACGTGCACCAATGGCCTCAGTTCCCCAGCATTTCGCAGAGACCGGACAGCAGATGTCTCCCATCTCCCCTCCACTTTGCCTTGGGCATAGAACCACTGGCAACATGCATCAGAGTGAACCCAGCCATCCATGATACAGGCAGAAGGGACTTAACACAATATAAGCCTGTATGCTGATTACATATCAGTAGGCATAATCAACCCGACCACTTCTCTCTCCAGCATCTTTCAAAGCACCCAAAAATTCCAGGTGCAAACTCAGCTACTCTAAAGCAAAAGGCATGTCCCTCACACAAGATGTCCTCGTACAAATATGGGAATCCTATCCCTTCATAATAACAACTTGTATTTATATAGTGCCTTTAACATAGTAAAATATCCCAAGGCACTTCACAGGACTATTTTAAAACAAAAAATTTGACACTGTGCCACATAAGGAGAAATTAGGGCAGGTGACCAAAAGTTTGGTCAAAGAGGTAGGTTTTAAGGAGCGTCTTAAAGGAGGAAAGCGAGGTAGTGAGGCGGAGAGGTTTAGGCAGGGAATTCCAGAGCTTAGGGCCTCGGTAACAGAAGGCACGACCACCAATAGTTGAGCGATTATAATCAGGCATGCTCAAGAGGGCAAAATTAGAGGAGTGCAAATATCTCGGGGGGGTTTGTGGGGCTGAAGGAGATTACAGAGATGGTGGGGGGGGGGGGGGGGGTGGGTGTCGAGGCCATGGAGGGATTTGAAAACAAGGATGAGAATTTTGAAATCGAGGCATTGCTGAACTGGGAGCCAATGTAGGTCAGCGAGCACGGGGTGATGGGTGAATGGGACTTGGTGCAAGTTAGGACACAGGCAGCCGAGTTTTGGATCACCTCAAGCTTACGTGGGGTAGAATGTGGGAGGCCAGCCAGGAGTGTGCTGGAATAGTCAAGTCTAGAGGTAACAAAAGCATGGATGAGGGTTTCAGCAGCGGATGAGCTGAGGCAGGGGCGGAGACGGGCGATGTTACGGAGGTGGAAATAGGCGGTCTTAGTTATGCTGCGGATGTGTGATCAGAAGCTCATTTCAGGGTCATATATGACACCAAGGCTGCGAACAGTGTGGTTCAGCCTCAGACAGATGTTAGGGCAAGGGATGGAGTCAGTGACTAGGGAACGGAGTTTGTGGCGGGGACCGAAAACAATGGCTTCGGTCTTCCCAATATTTAATTGGAGAAAATTTCTGCTCATCCAGAACTGGATGTCGGACAAGCAGTCTGACAATTTGGAGACCGTGGAGGGGTCGAGAGAAGAGGTAGTGAGGTAGAGCTGGGTATCGTCAGCGTACACGTGGAAACGGACGCTGTGTTTTTGGATGATGTCGCCAAGGGGCAGCATGTAGATGAGAAATAGGAGGGGGCCAAGGGTAGGTCCTTGGGGGACACCAGAGGTAATGATGCGGGAGCAGGAAGAGAAGCCGTTGCAGGTGATTCTCTGGCTACGATTAGATAGATAAGAATGGAACCAGGCGAGTGTAGTCCCACCTAGCTGGATGACGGTGGAGAGGCGTTGGGGGAGGATGGAGTGGTTAACCATGTCAAAGGCTGCAGACAGGTCAAGAAGGATGAGGAGGAATAGTTTACCTTTGTTACAGTCACAAAGGGTCCAGTTTTAAATACCTGGGTGTACATGTAGCACTAAAACTAACCATGCTGTACAAAGGAAGTTTAGCCCTGCCCACTGCTAACCAATATACACAACAACCTAACTAGTTGGAACTACCTGATCATACCACTGCTGGCTAGGGTGAATTCAATGAAGATGAACATCTTCCCCTGCCACCTCTATCCATTAGATGTTGATATTCTCCATTCTCCCTCACCCCCAAAATGCCCAAGCACCTGTTTTTCTTAGATAGTGATGCGAGCGACCGGGAACTCAGCAGTGTGCAGAAAGTCACAGGCACAAAACAGGCGCCATTACTCCTCACTGTTGCTCACTCTAGTAGCACCTGCACCATTTGTTGGTTCCTGCACACACACGACGACTGCCTCTGCATAGAGCAGAAAAGCTGTTCTGTGCAGCTGTGTTAAGATTTTGCTTAAGGTACTCAGCAATTCCACCGAGTGTGCCAGGGTTTACTTCCCAACGACACCGCTCACATAATCCTATGCTGCCAGAGGCAACTCATGCTGAAAACAAACCACAGCAAGCCCAAGTCATGGCTTAAAATTCAAATATGCAATGTGAAATTGTTTCAAAATGATATGGGATTAAAGGAATGCAATTTGGTACATTAAGGGGATGATTTTTGCATATGACAGTAATAAGCGATTGTTGAATTTTATACAACGAGTGGCAAATATCTCTGCATGGATGTTCAGATTTCGTTTTATGTAATCTATTTGTTCAATCTAGGTTCATCTGGTGTGCCTGTAGCTTCACTCCTTTCAAAGAGATGGGCAACAACACACACTCCCAAGAACAAATGAAAAATAAACAGCATCATACCTTAAAGAGTAGCTAGCCTCAGAGGCATGACATGTCTGTAACAGAGGGCAGGGGAAAGATCCCTTTGTACAGGATAGTTAGCAGGGCAAAGAACTGCAACTGGTAAGTTGACAGATAATTGGTTAGTTGTGCCAAATATCTAATAAAGTAAATGTGAACAAATCAAAAAGTAGCAAAAATGCCAATGAGGAACACGTAACCAGCAGAAAACCAAGCGATCAAGTCTCTCAATTTTTTTCGAAGGTATCGTTCGTAAACCAGTTCGTGTCCCAATCCCAACCAAATCACGAATAATTTCTTCAGTTTTCAATTGCCTTTTTCACACCACTCTGTGTATACAGCTACAAATAACAAAGAGAAATCACTAGATTACCCATAAAACTGGCCTTTTACTGTTTGAGTTGGTTGCAAAATTTTTCACTATTCCTGCCATTCTGTCCAAGGCTTTAGTTATAAATTTAATCTGGGGCTTGGATGCTGGGTATTTCCAGCTGCTGAGGACAAAATTCTGTGCGAGAGAGATAGATGCATCATGGAATCTGCAGATTTCACATTGCTCCCGTGGAACCAGCGCAACGAGGCAGGAAAAACACCAGGGAGTTACAGCAAATCCTGTATCTCAGAGAGAGAGAGAACGCAAGAGAGAGATGCATAATGAAAGTTGTAACTTATAGAATCATAGAATGGTTACAGCATGGAAGGAGGCCATTCGGCCCATCGAGCCCATGCCGACTCTCAGCTAGTCCCACCCCCCTGCCCTTTCCCCATAGCCCTGCAAATTTTTTTCCTTCAGATACTTATCCAACTCACTTTTGAAAGATAAGATTGAGTTTGCCTCCACCAACCTTTCAGGCAGTGCATTCCAGATCTTAACCACTCATAAGAACATAAGAAATAGGAGCAGGAGTAGGCCAGTTGGCCCCTCGAGCCTGCTCCGCCATTCAATGAGATCATGGCTGATCATCGACCTCAACGCCACTTTCCCTTGATTCCCCTAGAGTCCAAAAATCTATCTCTCTCAGCCTTGACTAGACTCAATGACTCAGCATTCACAGCCCTCTGGGGCAGAGAATTCCAAAGATTCACAACGTTCCAAGTGAAAAAATTTCTCTTCATCGCGGTCTTAAATGGCCGACCCCTTATCCTGAGACTATGTCCCCCAGTTCTAGACACTCCAGCCAGGGGAAACAACCTCTCAGCATCTGACCTGTCAATTCCCTTCAGAATCTTGTATGTCTCAATGAGATCACCTCTCATTCTTCTAAACTCGAGAGTATAGGCCCATTCTACACAATCTCTCCTCATCGAACAGCCCTCTCACCCCAGGAATCAATCTAGTGAACCTTTGTTGCACCGCCTCCAAGGCAAGTGTATCCTTCCTTAGATAAGGAGACCAAAACTGTGCTCAGTACTCCAGGTGTGGTCTCACCAAGGCTTCCTTACTCTTATACTCCAACCCCCTTGCAATAAAGGCCAACATGCCATTTGCCGCCCTCATTGCTTGCTGTACCTGCATGCTAGCTTTCTGTGTTTCTTGCACGAGGATACCCAAATCTCTCTGAACACCAACATTTGAAAGTTTCTCACCATTTAAAAAATATTCTGTTTTTCTATTCTTCCTACCAAAGCGAATAACCTCACATTTCCCTACATTACACTCCATCTGCCACCTTATTGCCCACTCACTTTGTCTATCTATATCCCTTTGCAGACTCTGTGTTCTCCTCACAGCTTACTGTTCCACCTAGCTTTGTATCATCAGCAAACGTGGATACATTACACTCGGTCCCTTCATCTAGGTCATTAATATAGATTGTAAATAGCTGAGGCCCCAACACTGATCCTTGTGGCATCCCACTATTTACAGCCTGCCAACCTGAAAAAGATCCGTTTATCCCTACTCTCTGTTTTCCGTCCATTAACCAATCCTCTATCCATGCTACTATATTACGCCCAACCCCATGAGCCCTAATCTTTTATGTGGCACCTTATCGAATGCCTTTTGGAAATCCAAATGTACTACATCCACTGGTTCCCCTTTATCTACCCTACTAGTTACATCCTCAAAAGACTCTAATAAATTTGTCAAACATGATTTCCCTTTCATAAAACCATGTTGACTTTGCCTAATCATGTTATAATTTTCTAAGTGCCCTGATACCACTTCCATAACAATGGATGCCAGCATTTTCCAGATGACTGCTGTCAAGCTAACTGGCCTGTAGTTCCCTGTTTTCTCTCTCCCTCCTTTCTTGAATAGCGGTGTTACATTTGCGATCTTCCAATCCATTGGGACCATTCTAGATTCTAGGGAATTTTGGAAGATCAAACCAATGCATCCACTATCTCTTCAGCCACCTCTTTTAGAACCCTAGGATGTAGGCCGTCAGGTCCAGGGGATTTGTCAGCTTTTAGTCCCATTAGTTTCTCTAGTACTTTTTCTCTACTTATATTAATTACGTTAAGTTCCTCACCCTCATTAGACCCTTGGTTCCCCACCATTTTTGGTATGCTTTTTGTGTCTTCTACTGTGAAGACAGATACAAAATATTTGTTTAACGTTTCTGCCATTTCCTTATTCCCCATAATAATTTCCCCTGTCTTAGCCTCTAAGGGACCAACGTTTACTTTTGCTACTCACTTCCTTTTTACATACTATTAGAAGCTCTTACAATCTGCTTTTACATTTCTTGCTAGTTTTCTCTCATATTCTATTTTTTTCCCTTATCAACTTTTTTGTCATCCTTTGCTGGTTTCTGAAACTCTCCCAATCCTCAGGATTACTACTATTCTTTGCGACATTATAAGCTTCTTCTTTCAATTTAATGCTATCCTTAACTTCTTTAGTTAGCCACGGGTGGATCACTTTTCCCGTGCAGTTTTTGTTTCTGAATGGAATGTATTTTTGTTGAGAATTATGAAATATTTCTTTAAATGCTAGCCTACTGCTCATCTACCATCATAGCTTTTAATCTATTTTTCCAATCCAACTTAGCCAACTCGCCCCTCATACTTATGTAATTGGCTTTATTTAAGTTTAAGACTCTAGTTTCAGACTTAGGCAAGTCACACTCAAACTTAATGTGAAATTCTATCATATTATGATCACTCTGCCCCAGAGGATCCTTTACTATGAGATTGCTAATTAACCCTATCTCATTACACAATACAAGATCTAAAATAGCCTGTTCCCTGGTTGGTTCCATGATGTATTGTTCTGGGAAACTGTCCCGAATGCCTTCCATGAACTCGTCCTCCAGACTACCTTTGCCAATTTGATTTGTCCAGTTTATATGAAGATTAAAGTCCCCCACGATTATTGCATTACCTTTGTTACAAGCTCCTACTATTTCTTGATTAATATTCTGTCCAACGGTATAGCTCCTGTTAGGGGGCCTACATACTACTCCCACCAGTGTTTTCTGCCCCTTGTTATTCCTTATGTCCCCTCATACCGATTCTACTTCCTGATCTTCCGAGCCGAGATCCTCTCTACTGTCCTTATGACATCCTTTATTATCGGGGCTACTCCCTATCCTTCTCCATTCTGCAGGTCTTTTCGAAACGTCAAGTACCCTGGAACATTTAGGTCACCTTGCAACCACATCTCTGTAATGGCTATTAGATCAAACCCATTTATCTCTATTTGTGCCACTAGTTCATCTAGCTTGTTCCGAATACTTCGTGCATTTAGATAAAGAGTCTTTAATTTAAATGTTTTATCATTATTCCCTGCTTTAACCTTATCCTCTGCTGCACTGCTACCGTTAAACTCTCTGTCCCTTCCTGTCACACTCTGCTTATTTGTACCCAAATCGCTACACTGCTCTATTGCCTTGACCTTTATCTTTATTTGCCTTGACCTTCCTCGCTGCATAAAAAAGTTTTTTCTTATGTTGCCTTTGGTACTTTTGCCAATTACCTTAAATTTGTGCCCTCTGTTTTTCGACCCTTCTGCCAATGGGAACAGTTTCTCTCTATTTACTCTGTCCAGACCCCTCATGATTTTGAACACCTCTATCAAATCTCCACTCAATCTTCTCTGCTCCAAGGAGAACAACCCCAGCTTCTCCAGTCTATCAATGTAACTGAAGTCCCTCATTCCTGGAATCATTCTCGTAAATATTTTCTGCACCTTCTCCAAGGCCTTCACATCCTTCCTAAAGTGCAGTGCCCAGAATTGGACACAGTACTCCAGATGGGGCCCAAGCACTGTTTTATACAGGTTCATCATAATGCCACATTTTTGTACTTGTACCTCTATTTATGAAGCCCAGCAAGCCTTTTTAACCGCTTTCTCAACCTGCCCTGCCACCTTCAATGATTTGTGCACACATACCCCTAGGTCTCTCTGTTTGTGCACCCCTTTTAGGACTGTACCATTTAGGTTATATGTCCTCTTCTCATTTTTTTCTACCAAAATGTATCGTTTCTCACACTTCTGCGTTAAATTTCATCTGCCATGTGTCCGCCCATTTCACCAACCTGTCTATGTCTTCCTGAAGTCTATCATTCTCCTCCTCACTATTCATTATACTTCAAGTTTTGTGTCATCTGCAAATTTTGAAATTGTGCCCTGCACACCCACGTCCAAGTCATTTATATCAAGAAAAGCAGTGGTCCTAGAACCGACCCCTGGGGAACACCACTGTATACCTTCCTCCAGTCTGAAAAACAACCGTTCACCACTACTCTGTTTCCTGTCACTTAGCCAATTTCGTATCCACGCTGCCACTGTCCCTTTTATTCCATGGGCTTCAACTTTGCTGGCAAGCCTATTATGTGGCACTTTGTCAAACGCCTTTTGGAAATCCATGTACACCACGTCAACCTCATTACCCTCATCAACCCTCTCTGTTACCTCATCAAAAAACTCGATCAAGTTGGTTAAACACGATTTGCCTTTAACAAAACCATGATGACTTTCCTTAATTAATCCACACCTATCCAAGTGACTGTTAATTTTGTCCCTGATTACCGTTTCTAAAAGCTTCCCCACTACCGAAGTTAAACTGACTGGCCTGTCGTTGGTGGGTTTATCCTTACACCCTTTTTTGAACAATGGTGCAACATTTGCAATTCTCCAGTCCTCTGGCACCACCCCCGTATCTATGGAGGATTGGAATATTATGGCCAGTACCTCTGCGATTTCCGCCTTCGATTCCCTCAGCATCCTAGGATGCATCCCATCCTCTCCTGGTGATCCATCCTCTCCTGGTGATTTATCTATTTTAAGTACTTTCACCAGGCTTTTGTGAAACTGAAATACCCAGAGTGCACTGCGACAACCAGGCAGAACATTTACAAACATCTGTGATTTATGAGTAAAAAAAAAATCATTTTTTCAGCACTTTATATAGTTTAAAGCATTAAATAGGAACTTTGAGCTAACAGTATTCTTTTTATCTCTGAGGGGGCTGATGTTTGCAACAGGGCCAAAGGGAGGTGCTTAAGAGGCACTTTGGTGCTGGCCTCAGATGTTGTGGCTGATTATCTGTTCAGGTACCGGTCACTGGAGTCTCAAAAGTGGCGGAAACTTTTCTGGGCAATGTTTAATGACAGCTTCAGCAAAAACCTACAAAATCCACCGTGGGACTGAGAAAGAAAAGACTTGCATTTATATAGCGCCTTTCACGATCACCAGGCATCTCAAAGCGCTTTACAGCCAATGTAGTCACTGTTGTAATGTGGTAATGAAGAGAGAGAATGTATGCTTTAGAATTGTGTAAATAACTGTGGAGAAAAACAGAAATGGTTCTGCGGAGGGAGCAGGGAAGGTTAAACAAACAAATAAAGTACTGTACTTGCATCTTAAGCAAATACTGCAAATCCATCATGAGGCTAAAAAAAGTGAACAAAGGAAGACTTTTTGTGGCAGGGTTGGAAAAAGAATTATGTAACGCAGCAGGCAAATAACATTACAAATATATCTTTGATACCTTTATCCTTCAGTCTCAGTGAAGTGTATAATATTTTTACCTTGCGTCAATCATGTGTTCTGTCAATTTGCTGTATTACAGTGATGGGCAAACTGCGATCACGTTTATGCTGCAGTGAGACCGTTGTGACCATCAGAAGCCGCACTCCAGGTCTGAGGCTGCCCATGAGCAACACCATGGGAGATTTCACTCAAGAGCATAACTGGCATAAAACTTATTTTTTGAAAGAATAATCAAATGAAAATTTAAAGTGTATTTATTTGTATAGTGAATGTTCCTCCCTGTGATGACATAGTTTAGGAATAAATTCAAGCTCAAAGAATCAAATACAAAATACATTTAGACCACTCAGCCCATCAAACATGCTCCTTACAACAATTCCTACTGGTCTGGACTGCCCAGCCCACGATGCCTGACCACCACTTCCGCTGAAATGGCTTACTCACTGCAAACGAGGGATCAAACCTAGGACTTTCCTGAACTCTATGACTCAGTGCCACACCAAAGCACATTGTTTGTCTACCCAGCGCTAGTGGAAATGATTCAGCTTTTTTAAAAAAGGTATAAGTAGAAATATTCTTCAAATAGCTAGCCTTAACTTTGTACACTTGCCTTTATTTCCATCATCCCAGTCTAAGTTAAATAATCCATTTATATCTACATTGTATACAAATTCCAAGTGCAGAATCATGGACCACCTGAAGCTTTTCTCCAATAAGAACTAGTTCAATTCTGTCAACCTATCTTCAACCAGTTTAAATTGTGGAACCATCTTCACCACTTTTCTCTAAATACTCTTTAATACATCATGTCCTTTGGCTGGTGGTGCCCAAAACTGCAAACAGTATTCCAAATAGGACCTTGCCAATAGGTTATTTAAGGTTAAGTTAACCTCTATTCCTTTCTTGAGCTTTCCTGATGTAATTTGTGGAGTCTAGTCTATACATGCCCTAGAATGGCTCAATTGGTTTTAATATGAACCAGCTGTAGTTTTCTGGGGTTAGGCAATGTCTCTGAATATGGCTTTTTCCTTTCTTGTCATGGCCCACACAAGGTTAAACCCAGATTCATTTAAAGAAAATAACCCAGGCAGTTGCTACACTGCTGCCTCAGAACAGATGATATATCTGCTATAAGTATCAGAGCGCCATACATAATACATGTCTTAAATTGCAAACCTATTTATTTGTTTGCCTTGTTTAGTGTGTTGAAACTGCTGCTTCTGGATTGTTTTGTGTGTGTATTGTTCACAGATGGGGAAACATCTCATGGTTAGTCCAAAGTATTAGGGACAGATTATTTTGTTCCCAGAATGGATCCAAGCCACTTAATTCAAAAACAAGTATCATGTGGATCTTTTTAAAATATATATTTGACTAGCAGCTCTAATTGAGCTTGAGATACATTTTTAATTTCCTTTGTTCCAGTCTATCTTAAAAAGGTCATTGAAAGTATATTTCAGGCAGACTTGCTTCAAGTCAGCAGTCCTTCTGAAGCCATCACAGCTACAACACTGGCATCTATCCGACAATGTGGAAAACTGCCCAGGTATGTCCTGTCCACAAAAAGCAGGATAAATCCAATCCGGCCAATTACCACCCCATCAGTCTACTCTCAATCATCAGCAAAGTGATGGAAGGGGTCATCGACAGTTAGGGTTGCAAAGGGGTGGAAAGTTTCCGGTAAATTTCCGGAAATTTTCCACGGGAAGTTTAGCTTGGGAATTTTGCCCAAAAAAGCACATGCTAGCATAATATTGTTTTTTTTGTATTTCTTTCTTTTTTTCCCCCCACAGGTCCTCTCTTAAAATTACTAACAGAGATGGAATCTTAATTATTAAGGAATTTCTTAATCAATATATGTTTATCTTCTTACTTGGCTTGTTTTAATAATTACAAGTTTTGTGTGTGACTGTGAACAAATGTGTCCTGATTGGTTGGATGAGTGGATGAGCGATTAGCTCCCTCTATTTGTAATATTTGCATATCAAATTGTGATTGGCCTGCAGGCATCTGTAAGACTGCTATAGTTTTTTTAAGATCCAGGTTAGGGGTCCTGAGGGAAGTCATTTTGTTTTCTGCTGATGTTGTGATGATGCAGTAAGTAAATCAGACTTTATACCAAATAAACCAGTTACTTGTTGAACTCTGTTGTCCTTCAATTTAAAATATACAAAATAATACACTATTGGTGATGTAGCGTCGTGTGTGTACAGGTCATGCTTCCATCACATGGAGCATCAGCAAAAATGTACTCACCCTGTTGCAATCGTGCTGATCGACCGCAGTTCGACACAGAGATGAATGCCCTTTATTTCTCTGCATAGAACAATGCCACGTTTACCGTCGGATGTGTGGAAGCATTTTACCCTAGGCATTAAAGATGGAAAGACTGTGTACATGTGCAAACACTGTAGAAAGCCATATGTAAAGAATGCCACAAAGATGCAGCAGCATTTATCCAAATGCAACAACTTCACTCAAAGCTCACAGCAGTCAGCCCAGAGTTCCTCTGCTTCCATTCAAGAAGATGATGGTTCTCATTCAGCATCAGGCTCCTTATCATCAGCAACTCCTGGCCCACTTGGAAGGTTCTTTGATACAATGGATAACCATAGCCAAAAGAATGCAGATGAGTGCCTTGCTCGAGCTGTATATGCAACAGGCTCACCCCTCATGCTCACAGCCAATGTGTACTGGAAGAGATTTTTCAATGTTATTCGCCCTGCATACTGTCCTCCCACCAGACATGCTTTGTCTACTTATTTGCTGGAGGCTGAGTATAACAGAGTCCAAGGAAAGCTCAAAGAAACGATAGTGATGGCAGACTGTGGTGCAGTTATCTCAGATGGGTGGTCAAATGTACGAGGGGAGGGCATCATAAACTACATCGTCTCCACTCCTCTCCCAGTGTTCTTCAAAAGCACAGACACGAAGGACAACAGACACACAGGCACATACATGCTGATGAGCTGAAAGCGGTCATCAACGATCTTGGATCACAAAAGGTCTTTGCAGTAGTTACTGACAATGCCGCGAATATGAAGGCTGCTTGGGCTCAAGTGGAGGAGGCCTACCCTCATATTACGTCTATTGGGTGCGCAGCTCATGGGCTCAACCTGCTCCTCAAGGACATCATGGGTTTGAGAGCCATGGAAGCACTGTACAAGAGAGCCAAGCAAGTTGTTAAGTATGTCAGGGGAAAACAGGTAGTTGCAGCAACCTACAACTCCAAGCAAATGACAAAGAACAAGAACACCACACTGAAGCTGCCCAACAACACTAGATGGGGTGGTGTTGTCATAATGTACAACAGCCTTCTGGAGGGTTAGGAGTCGCTGCAAGAAATGGCAATATCCCAGTCTGGGGATATGGAAACCACCATCAAGAAAATACTGCTGGATGATGTGTTTTGGGAGCGAGTGGTTAGCAGCCTTAAACTACTCTCACCAGTAGCATCTGCAATTGCTCAGATTGAAGGAGATGACGCTGTCTTGTCAGATGTTCTCAGGCTTTTTACTGATTTAAAAGAACAAATCAGCATTGCCCTACCCACATCCCTGCTGCTCAAAGCAGAGGAGAAGGCAATTGTTCAATTCATACAGACGTGTCAAGAATGTTGTGTCAAGCCGATTCATGCTGCAGCATACATGCTGGACCCAAAGCATGTTGGGAGACCAATACTTTCTGGAGAACAGATCAACAGCGCTTACAGTGTGATTTCTACCCTCTCACACCATCTCAATCTGGATGTGGGCAAAGTTCTGGGAAGTCTGGCAAAGTTCTCTACCAAGCAAGGTCTTTGGAATGGGGATGGGATATGGGAATCATGCAAGCATATCAGTGCACATACCTGGTGGAAGGGACTTTGTGCATCTGAGGCCCTGTCACCTATTGCATCGGTGATACTCCAAATCCCACCTTCATCAGCGGCCTCTGAACGAAACTGGTCACTTTTTGGGAATACGCATACAAAGGTGCGCAACAGGCTGACTAACAAGAGAGTGGAGAAACTGGTGGCTATCCGGGCGAACCTACAACTTACTGAGCCAGATACAGAAGTGTCCACCACACAGCTAGACACTGACACAGAGGAGGAAATGGACACGTCAGAGCCAGAGAATCAGGAGGAGCAATGAGGAGTAGAAGACTCATGAGTAGAAGACTCAAAGGGACAAAATAAGGACAAATTACAGGCTAAATAAGCTGACGCTCTTTTTATTTTATTTTAGATGGGTCTTTTTTGTGGGGGTTCAATAAAGTTCAAAATTATAACCTAAAGTTTTGAAAGCCTGTTTTTATTTGTATGGAACAGTATGTCTATTTTGACGACAAAGATAATATAAGGGTCAGAGACAAAAACCATCAGTGTGCAAAAAACTCAAAATTCCCATAAATTCCCAAAAATTCCCATGGAAAGTTTCCTCTTTTAAAAATTCCCAGAATTTTGCAACCCTATCGACAGTGCTATCAAGTGGCATTTACTCACCAATAACCTGCTCACTGACGCCCAGTTTGGGTTCCGCCAAGACCACTCGGCTCCAGACCTCATTACAGCCTTGGTCCAAACATTGAGGTGAGGTGAGAGTGACTGCCCTTGACATCAAGGCAGCATTTGACCGAGTGTGGCATCAAGGAGCCCTAGTAAAACTGAAGTCAATGGGAATCGGGGGGAAAACTCTCCACTGGCTGGAGTCATACCTAGCACAAAGGAAGATGGTTGTGGTGGTTGGGGGTCAATCATCACAGACCCAGGACATTGCTGCAGGAGTTCTTCAGGGCAGTGTCCTAGGCCCAACCATCTTCAGCTGCTTCATCATTGACCTTCCCTCCAACATAAGGTCAGAAATGGGAATGTTCACTGATGTTCACTGCACAGTGCTCAGTGCCATTCACCACTCCTCAGATAATGAAGCAGTCCATGCCCGCATGCAACAAGACCTGGACGACGTTCAGGCTTGAGCTGATAAATGGCAGGTAACATTTGTGCCAAACAAGTGACAGGCAATGACTATCTCCAACAAGCGAGAGTCTAACCACTGCCCCTTGACATTCAACGGCATTACCATCGCAGAATCCCCCACCATCAATATCCTGGTGGTCACCATTGACCAGAAACTTAATGGACCAGCCACATAAATACTGTGGCAACAAGAGCAGGTCAGAGGCTAGGTATTCTGCAGCGAGTGTCTCACCTCCTGACACCCCAAAGCCTTTCCATCATCTACAAGGCACAAATCAGGAGTGTGATGAAATACTCTCCACTTGCCTGGATGAGTGCAGCTCCAACAACACTCAAGAAGCTCGACACCATCCAGGACAAAGCAGCCCGCTTGATTGGCACCCCATCCACCACCTTAAACATTCACTCCCTCCACCACCGGCGTACCGTGGCTGCAGTGTGTACCATCTACAAGATGCACTGCTGCGCCTCCCAAACCCGCGACCTCTTCCACCTAGAAGGACAAGGGCAGCAGACGCATGGGAACACCACCACCTTCAAGTTCCCCTCCAAGTCACACACCATCCTCACTTGGAAGTATATCGCCGTTCCTTCATCGTTGCTGGGTCAAAATCCTGGAACTCCCTCCCTAACAGCACTGTGGGAGCACCTTCACCACACGGACTGCAGTGGTTCAAGAAGGTGGCTCACCACCACCTTCTCAAGGGCAATTAGGGATGGGCAATAAATGCTGGCCTTGCCAGCAACACCCACATCCCATGAACGAATTTTTAAAAAATCAGAGGGAGTTAGGCAGAAGATGCCATGAAAAGTTAGCAGTCAAGTACCATGTAATGTTGTGATCATGGATCTTACTTCAGATCCAATTTTAATTGAATGAATGGGCAGAAAACACAACTGTTATTCTAGTTACATTCCAAGGAGGGAATAGTTAAGTCTATATATTGCAATCTACTGTTTATCCTTTAAAGCTGATAAATCTGGTCGCTAGTTCTTAGCTTAAACCATGGTCTGACAGAGTGTTTATTCTACAGCTTTACAAAGTCAAAGAAATCAGATGAAGACATGTAATATACCCAGTAAGCCAAACTACAATTTCTGTTTGATCCTTGGGCTTGCTAGAATTACCCAAGTATTAGGCAGGTACAGTCACACTCCGGTTTACAGGGACTGGCGGCTTGCTTACAGGTGCCCATGAATCAGCCTATTAACCCAAAAGGCTGGATCTCCAGGAGGCAGACAATATACAGGTACTGTTAAAACAAGGACATCTTCCAAAATGGTCGTCGGAGAAGCATTCTGTACAAAAACTATGCCCCCTGAGGCATACCTTTTTTTAAAGTGAATGCTCAGTAATTATAGTCAGATATTCCTTTTTCCACTTTTGTTAACAGGCAGCCTTCCATTGTGCCTGTATTTTTGCTCCACCTTAAATTTAACTGCATCAAATCCTGTCTACCTTAATCTCTGTGCTCTTTCCAAGACCCTTTGACTACTATCAAGATTCTCTACACAAGTCACCTGGCCTTATAAAGCTTGGTGTCATCAACAGAGTTTTGAATGTTACAAGTACTCTCTTCCATATAATTCATGAACAGTATAAATAGCAGGGAAGTCAGTAGAGAGGCCTGTGGAATTCAAATTGCCACTAATCCC
This sequence comes from Somniosus microcephalus, assembly GCF_052327205.1. Taxonomy (NCBI): domain Eukaryota; kingdom Metazoa; phylum Chordata; class Chondrichthyes; order Squaliformes; family Somniosidae; genus Somniosus; species Somniosus microcephalus. Next base: position 64,754,254 of record NC_141005.1, on the reverse strand, counting down.
CCACACTGCCATTTGCCTATTTATCATCTCTTGCATTCTATTACCAAGTCAATTTTCAATTTGGGCAACTAATTTGCTGTTAAATCTATGACAGTTTATTTTCTTTTAAATTCTTAGATGTAGAATCTTATCTAATAGTCCTGAAAATCTAAGTAAATAATATCCACTGGAAATCCCTCATCCACTAATTTAGTTTAGCTCCTGAAGGAATGTCAGTATATTTGTGCTTCTAAGATTATCCCGACTACTCCTTTGCACCCTTCCAATGAACATTCATTCCCATCCCACAAAATGCTCTTGGCAGCTTGTTTCTGCTATTGCTTCTGAGTCATGAGGTTGTGGATTCAAGCACACAATCTCAGTTGACATCCAGTACAGTACTGAGGAAGGGTCAGAGGTGCCATCCTTTAAATGAGAGGCAAGAAGGGTTCGACCCGAAACGTCAACTCAAATTTCTCTCCACAGATGTTGCCTGACCTGCTGAGTTTTTCCAGCATTTTCTGTTGTTAAATGTTATTTGTCAGGTAGACATCAAAGATTTCATGGCACTATTTGAAAAGGCAGTGTTATCCTAGTGTCATTGCACACATTCCTCATTCAGCCAGCAGTACCAGACACAGATTAACAGGTTATTCATCTCATTGCTATTTGTAGGACCTAGCTATGTGTAAAATGCCTGCTGCATTTGCCTTTACAACAGCACTTCTGAAAGTCCAAGTTTTTCTTCCTTGACATTTTCCCCATTGCCAATGTTAGATTAGTAATTCCCTGATTTCACAACGCATCCATTCTCTGAATATTGGGAGTGTACAGTTCTCGGGTACAATCCTTCCATTTATGGAGGTCCTAAAACTATTAATCATAGTATTGCTCATTTTCTTAAAGATTCCTAGAGTGTATCCCTGTTGGTCCAGATACCCTGCAGACAAATAACAGTGAGCTGCTTCCTAACAGTCTTTTCTGACCTCCACATAAATTATAGCTTCACAAGCCATTCTGACTAAATTTGAGACTTGTCTGGAGTCCTCATTCACGAAGACTAATGTAAAGAATTGATTTAACAACTGCCACATCCTCATTCCACCATAAAATATTTATATTCAACTTATCCGCCACCTTTTCTGTATGTTAGGAAACTTACAGTACTTTGATCCCCTTATTTATCAAGTATCTACTTCTAGCCTAATCTTTCTGACACTTATTTTAATTATCCTCATTAGACTTTTGCTTTAGCCTCAGTGTAAAAACGTTTCTCCTGTTAAATCTCTTCCATTTAATCTTATTCTGGATGACTCAATCACTGGAAACTGTCTGTTTCGGTCTACCCTGTCACATCCCTTCATAATACACTTCTAAAAAATCACCCCTCAATCTCCTCTCTACTGAAAACAGCCCCAATTTCTCAAACCTTTGTTCGCATTTGTATTTCCTCATACCAGACAGCATGCTAGTGAATCTGTGCTGTATCTTTTCTATTACCTCAACATGCTTCCTATAGTGTGGAGGCTAAAACTGTACAAAGAACACGATGTGTTGTTACTAAACTTTCATATAGATTCACCATTATATCTCAACTTTAATTCATCACAAATAGCTCTATTTTAGTTTGACTGAAGATTTCAACAATATTTAAAATAATTCTGACTTGAACTTATGGCCTAATGGTATATGTGGTGGAATGCCATACAGAAGCAAAACAAAGTTTTTGATATCCACTTCAGTCACACCTTAGGCCCAGCTATAAACAGCATAGATGGGGGTTGTGGAGAAATTTGAAGTGCACATTTTTACCACCTGACTGGAGTAGAATGAGTAACCAAGTGGCAAATATAGTTATAATGTGACCAAGTTGCCTTGAGCTTTAAGCATGCATTGTTCCCAGCAATTGTTCAACATCCTCACCGACACCTGGGAATCCCTGGCCCAAGACCGCACAAAGTGGAGGAGAAGCATCCGGGAAGGCGCCGAACACCTCGAGTCTCTTCGCCGGGAACAAGCAGAAGCCAAGTGCAGGCAGCGCAAGGAGCGCACGTCAACCCAAGCACCCCACCCACCCGCCCCTTCAACCACCGTCTGCCCCACCTGTGACAGAGACTGTAGGTCCCGCATTGGACTCATCAGTCACCTGAGAACTCATTTTTAATGTGGAAGCAAGTCATCCTCGGTTCCGAGGGACTGCCTAAGAAGTTCCCAGCAAACACACAGCCATCAAATAAGTATTGAACTTATTTCCTCACTGTATTGTACAAACCCTTATAGCTTTCAAAATAAACCTAATCTCCCCCGATAGCTCAATTGGTGTATGTAATACTGAGCTCTCCAGACTAGGAAGATTTCAGATTTGGCCCCTGGTCTATTATGAGTAGCACTAAGGATGTTACAATTGGCTCTGGGCTAACAGGGCAAGGGGGGGGGGGGGAAATAATCATTTATCCAGTGATTCTACTTGATAATGCATACTGGGTGAAGATAGGATCAGGCTTCGCCGCGATTCCCCCCAATGTAAAATACCCTGCTGACACTTGTCTGTGCCAGGGGTTCAACTGCAGCCCTCGGGGCCTGGCAATCTGGCCCGTCAATCAGAGGAAACTCAGTCCTATTTGCATTTATCTCTTATTTGTTAGTTTATGCTGCTTGAATTTTCTGGCCTGGAGAGTTGGAAAGGACTGTTTATAAGCACTCTTACCTCATTGATGGTAAAAAAAATAAAAGCGCAAAGATCTGTTAATCTCAGCAAGTTAAGATAAGTGCAAATTAAAGGAGATGTAGATTTGAACTTTATATGTAGCCCCCAAGGCTCCTTGGTACATACCTGTGTGGCACACAAATAAAAGTTTGAACACCCCTGGTCTAGCTCACAGGTGGAGTATGGGGACTTGAGAAAGGCACACGAAGATTGCCAGAGCCCACAAAACCTTACTGCTGCATAAATTAGGGCCCTCTGGAGGAAAGGGGGAAATTTAGAGGGATTCAATTAAATTAGGTCCTGCCACCACCCCCCTCCAATGTTAAGGTTAACGCTTGAAATAAATGGCAACACAAATGTGAATCTGTTTTAATCTGTATAACGATCTCCCAGGAAGGTCACAGATGCACTGAAACCATTTATGTGAGGGACAGAAGACCAGTACCCTTTGTGCTATTCAATACCCTATTTGCATAACTTATTCAGGAGCTGGGCCAAGTTTAATTCCTGCTCACTCAGTCGCTTGGTTTGCCTCAGCTAATTCCCTGAAGAGTCGATTTTTATAGCCCGCTTCAGTGCTAGATTAAAACTCCCTCCTTGAAATATATCCACACTGTAAATGGAAACATTCTATAACTAACAGTTTGGAAAGAAACGCAAGTGTTGAGGGTGTTCTGGGGCCTGCAGTTACTGCTGACGGCAATTAAATATTATATTATCAATGTTAAGGTAGGGGGAGGACAGCGAGCTAGAAATATAAACAAGCTCCACAAATGATTACATTAGCTAGTTAATGACTTTGCAATAAAAAAAAATTTAAATTTAAATTTTTCAATATGGTCAACAGAATTTCAAATAGAGTGTAATGATGGATCAATATTTTGTGCTATAAAGTAACACTCAAAAGTGTATGAGTTGGGACTTGCCTATGCGAGGGATCTGAAATTGAGAAGCCAAAAAAAGTGTACGGGCAGAAAGGACCCAAAAACTGAACACAGCACATGAACCTTTTTTCACTTCCCTCTTGTAATTTTGTTAAGTTCTCTCCACAGCAACATGTTCAGTTATGGCTGTGAGAAAATGATTTTTATCATAATGCAATGCAGGGCGTACTGGAGACAGGACGTTTTATGCAGCACTCTACATTCTGAGAATCACTGTTGATTGTGCCATGTGAGCCACCACAACAGGTGAGAAGATAAACAACAAGAGCAAAGAGGCAAGCAAGTGGCAGAACTCAAGCCGCAATGGTGGGAGAACTGAGAAAGCGGCAAGAGTGGGGAGTTAGTGAAGTAAGAATAGAACAGAAGCCTGCTTTTTCTTAAGAGACAGAATATTACTCTAAGCATTATGGCTCACTTTAGCCACTGAGAATACTGGGATCTAAAAGCTCGTGGGCATGTGGACACATGCACAGACTGCCAGCACTTTAATAAATAAAACTCAGAACAAATTAATTTTGTCTGCTCCATGCATGCATACACATAGATCATCGTACCCACGCATGACGAGAGCTCAATTCTTTTCAAAAGTGCTTACCCTGCTCTCTCTGGTCACTCGATAACCATTCTTTTTCTATCTGGTTTTAAATTATTTTGATTACCTGCCAACCTACCACAAAACTAAAAACAGACAAGATGTCACTATCTCTATGTAGTGTATATCACTTTACAGAGTCTTCCTATAGGTGTCAGCTGTGACTCTCACCTCTGAGGCAGAAGGTTGTGGGTTCAAGTCCCACTCCAGAGACTTGTGCACATAAAGCTAGGCTGACACTCCAATGCAGCACTGAGGGAGCCCTTTCAGGTGGATGTAAAAGATCCCATGGCATTATTTCAAAGAAAAACAGGGGAGTTCTCTCCTGTTTCCTGTCAAGATGTACCCCTCATCCAATATCACTAAACAGATTATCTGGTCATTATCACATTGCTGTTTGTGGAACCTTGTTGTGCGCAAATTGTTAGTCGCATTTCCTACACTCCAACAGTGACTGCACCTTCAAAAAGTACTTCATTGGCTGTAACACGCTTTGGGACATTGTGAGGTCATGAAAAGCGTTGTATAAATGCAAGTCTTCTTTTCTTCCTGCATTTTGAACTCTGTAAATATGCCATTCCCCTCTTTGGTTCTTCACAGAAATCACAGAAACCCCACATTGCAGATAGAGGCCATTTCGGCCCATCGAGCCTGCACCGACACATATCCCACCCGATCCCCGTAACTCCTACACCAACACATATCCCACCCTATCCCTGTAACCCCACGTATTTAATCCCCCTAACACTAAGGGTCAATTTTTTATCATAGCCAATCAACCTAACCCGCACATCTTTGGACTGTGGGAGGAAACCGGAGCACCCGGAGGAAACCCACGCAAACACGGGGAGAATGTGCAAACTCCACACAGACAGTCACCCGAGGCCGGATTCGAACCCGGGTCCCTGGCGCTGTGAGGCTGTCATCCTGACTCATTTTTATAATTAAGCTTCTCATACCTGACTATGAATTTTTGATGACGTGTTACAATTTAAATGTTAACCTACCTTTGTCTTTCATTGACTGATCAACCGGAGATGCACTGTTAACATTTTCTGATTTCTTAAAATAATGTAACATTCTATAGCAAGTAGCTGAACTTTCAATGTAATTGCACTCATGAGCTGAACTTGCACACATCTTTTGCAAATTATTTAGTCCCGGTTGCTTGTGAGCACACACATGATTGCATGCCAAACAACGGAAGCAACATGCGATAGACAGAGCTAAGCGATCTCACAACCATCGGATCAAATCAAAGCTCTGCAGTCCTGCCACATCCAGTCGTGAGTGGTGGTGGACAATTAAACAGTTAACAGGAGGAGGAGGCTCCAAAAATATCCCCATCCTCAATGATGGTGGAGCCCGGCACGTGAGTGCAAAAGACAAGGCTGAAGCATTTGCAACTATCTTCAGCCAGAAGTGCCGAGTGGATGATCCATCTCGGCCTCCTCCTGAGGTCCCCAGCATCACAGATGCCAGTTTTCAGCCCATTCAATTCACTCCATGTGATGTCAAGAAACAGCTGAAGACACTGGATACTGCAAAGGCTATGGGCCCTGACAACGTTCCGGCAATAGTACTGAAGACTTGTGCTCCAGAACTAGCTGCGCCCCTAGCCAAGCTGTTGCAGTACAGCTACAACACTGGCATCTACCCGGCAATGTGGAAAATTGCCCAAGTATGTCCTGTCTACAAAAAGCAGGACAAATCCGACCCGGCCAATTACCGTCCCATCAGTCTACTCTCAATCATCAGCAAAGTGATGGAAGGTGTCGTCGACAGTGCTATCAAGCGGCACTTACTCAGCAATAACCTGCTAACTGACGCCCAGTTTGGGTTCCGCCAGGGCCACTCAGCTCTGACCTCATTACAGCCTTGGTCCAAACGTAGACAAAAGAGCTGAACTCAAGAGGTGAGGTGAGAGTGACTGCCCTTGACATCAAGGCAGCATTTGATCGAGTGTGGCATCAAGGAGCCCTAGCAAAACTAAAGTCAATGGGAATCAAGGGGAAAACTCTCCATTGGTTGGGATCATACCTAGCACAAAGGAAGTTGGCTGTGGTTGTTGGAGGTCAATCACATGACATCACTGCAGGAGTTCCTCAGGGCAGTGTCCTAGGCCCAACCATCTTCAGCTGTTTCATCAATGACCTTCCCTCCATCATAAGGTCAGAAGTGGGGATGTTCGCTGATGATTGCACACTGTTCAGCACCATTCGAGACTCGTCAGATACTGACGCAGTCCGTGTCCATATGCAGCAAGACCTGGACAACATTCAGACTTGGGCTGACAAGTGGCAAGTAACATTCGCACCACACAAGTGCCAGGCAATGACCATCTCCAACAAGCGAGACGCTAACCATTTCCCCTTGACATTCAATGCAATTACCATCGCTGAATCCCCCACTTTCAACATCCTGGGGGTTACCATTGATCAGAAACTGAACTGGACCAGCCATATAAATACTGTGGCTACAAGAGCAGGCCAGAGGCTGGGAATTCTGCGGCGAGTGTCTCACCTCCTGACTCCCCAAAGCCTTTCCACCATCTACAAGGCACAAGTCAGGAGTGTGATGGAATACTCTCCACTTGCCTGGATGAGTGCAGCTCCAACAACACTCAAGAAGCTCGACACCATTCAGGATAAAGCAGACCGCTTGATTGGCACTCCGTCCACCACCTTCAACATTCACTCCCTCCACCACCGGCGCACTGTGGCTGCATTGTGTACCATCTACAAGATGCACTGCAGCAACTCGCCAAAGCTCCTTCAACAGCACCTTCCAAACCAGCGACCTCTACCACTTAGAAGGACAAGGGCAGCAGATGCATGGGAACATCACCACCTACAAGTTCCCCTCCAAGCCACACACCATCCTGACTTGGACCTGTATCGCCGTTCCTTCACTGTCGCTGGGCCAAAATCCTGAAACTCCCTTCCTAACAGCATTGTGGGTGTACCTACACCATATGGATTGCAGCAGTTCAAGGCGGCGGCTCACCACCTTCTCAAGGGCAATTAGGGATGGGCACTAAATGCAGGCCTAGCCAGCGACACCCACATCCCATCAATGAATTTTTTTTTAATGTGGTTGGTTTTGGCTAATTTGAGCAAGAATTACATTAATAACACTCACAATTCAACCCCACCCTCAGGAATAGAGAGGGAATGAATTTCCTATGTAATGTTCTGAAAGAATCCTAAAGCAAGTGTCTTAAGCAGTCCCAAGGAGCAAGCACACTATCCTGCAAACTGGTCTGCAACCTAGAAATTTCCCTTTACTTTTAGAAAGAAGTTGTGGGCATTTGTTCAGAAATTAGGTGTGTTTTTTTCTGGTAGTGCTATTTTAGTTGTATTGTTTTGCATCAGCACCAAGTTCTATATATGCTTAAAAAGACATAGCAAAAATAATCACAATATCAGCTCGTGGCCATTAACTCTTGTAGCGAGACTGTTCGTGTTAACAAGAGTGCAACCATTAACCCCATTACAGTATTTACCCACCCATCTTAATGCTATAAGGAAACATCCCGAATATTGCTCCACAGAGATAGCAAGTTGAGCCAGCTCTCCAAACACATTCCCTGCTCATTAAAATAATGCTACCTTCACACAGATGCTGCAACTGTATAGTAACATCCAGCTCCATAGAGCAGAGTATGTTGCAGACTAACTACTGTACTATTTATTAACACATTATCTCAGTGTGTCAGCCACTACAGAAATGAACAAAGAACTTCTAAATAATGTACTATAAGTGAATTTCTATTGACTGGCTGTCACAGTAGCTGAAACATTACAAATGATGAAAATTTGAGTTAGTTGTATACGTACCAAGTTCCCAGATCTTCCAAACTGCACTTGAGGCCAGATCTGCAGCCAGTTCCAAATTACTCAATGCCATGAACACTCAACTGGGATTTTCTGTCCAACTACTGCAGCAGCTGACAGCTGAACACAGCCTTAAGCAATGGGAGTTATGTTAATAATGAGCATGTTTGAGGGGGAGGGGGGGGGGGCAGCTTTTGAGGAAAGAGCTCACAGGACAGTTTTACATTTACAACACAGCAGTCTCACAGTAGTCCTACCATTATGAACACTCCAATATAAATGTTCCAATCTCCAGAGATCAGACAGAATCACAGAACCATATTTTAGTGGGTCTTACAAGCTGCCATCTGGGTTCCAACTGAAATGTTCCCTTCCTTTTCACTGAGAATCACAGGTCTCTGGCCTTGAACTGCAGTAATAGGACAACGACAACAACAAGCTGCATTTATATAGTATCTTTAATATAGAAAAAAATTGTTTCAATGGACTTCACAGAGGTGTAAGGAAAGAATGAATGCCAAGCAGCACGGTGGCATAGTGGTTAGCACTGTTGCCTCACAGCGCCAGGGACCCGGGTTCAAATCCGGCCTCGGGTGACTGTCTGTGTGGAGTTTGCACATTCTCCCCGAATTTGCGTGGGTTTTCTCCGGGTGCTCCGGTTTCCTCCCACAGTCCAAAGATGTGCGGGTTAGGTTGATTGGCCATGATAAAAATTGACCCTTAGTGTTAGGGGGGGATTAAATACGTGGGGTTACGGGGATAGGGCTTGGGTGGGATGGCTGTCGGTGTAGGGACCGGGTGCTAGGGTTTGGATGATCAGCCATGATCTCGTTGAATGGCGGAGCAGGCTTGAAGGGCCGAATGGCCTACTCCTGCTCCTATCTTCTATGTTTCTAAGCCAAAGAAAGAGATAATAGTAGGGGTGACCAAAAACTTTGTCGAAGAGGTGGGTTTTAAGGAGGGATGGGGAGATACAGAGGAGTTTAGGATGGGAATTCCAGAGCGCAGGACCTAGGTGGCTGAAAGCAGGGCCAGCAGGGGTGGGGGGGATGCACAAGAGGCTATTCAGAGGAATGCAGGGTTTGGCAAGAGCTGTCGTATGGCTGCAGGAGGCTGGAGAAGTAGGGAGAGGCGAGGCCTTGAGAGATTTACACGCATGAACATTTTTTAATTGAGGCATTAGGAAACTAGGAGCCAATGTAGGTCAGTGCGGACAGGGATGATGGGCGAGAGGGACTTGATGCAGGATCGCATACAAGCTGCAGAATTTTGGATGAGCTAAAGTTTATGGAGGGTGGGGGATGGGAGACCAGCGGAGGTGAACAATGTTGCAGAGGTAGAAGGAGGTCGTTTTTTTGGTGGATAGGATATGGGGTTAGAAACTCATCTCAGGGTTGAATACGATGACAAGGTTGTAAACAGTCTGGTTCAGCCTGAAGCAATGGCCTGTGGGGGGGGCGGGCGGGCGGGGGGGGGAATGGAATTAGTGGGAAAGGTACGAGTTTGTGGCAGCTTTGGAGCCGAAGATGATGGTCTTACCAATTTTGCGCTAGAGAAAAGTGAGGCTCATCCAAGACTGGATGTCAGCAAGCAGTCTAGCAACACAGAGGCAGTGGAGGGGTTGACAAAGGTTGCGGGGAGGTATAACTGGGTGTCGACAGCATACATGTGGAAGCTGACCCCATGTCTGAAACATTGGGCCAGAAATTCGGGTCTCCACGGGTGAGTACGCGCAGTGTACTCACCCGTAGGCCCAACTAAAGTGCCGGTTTCGTGCATGCACAGGAAACCGGAACTTCCGTTCCCTTGAAGGAAGGTGTTCAGAGGTCAAACGTGTTCGCTGGAGAAGCAGCGCGTAGACCTTGAACTTCTGGTTTTTTTTTTTAAAAACAGGTTTCTCCGGGAGGGCAAGTCTCCAGCAGCTGCGCGTTTAAAAAGCAGTTGCAAGGCCTGCTTTTAACAAGGTAAGTGGTGAATTAAGTAAAATTAAAACATTTTTTCCACAGGTTTATTATTTTTAAATACTTTAAAGAAAGGTAAGTTTATTTTTAGCCCTGTTAAAAACTGTAATTAATTTTTTCAAAAATTTAAATTATTGTTTAAAACAGTTATTTTATGTCATTTATATAGTTATTGCAAAAATGTGATTAAAAAAAAAATTTATTTGAAGTTTTAGTTAGGTTTTGGGCCAATCTCTATTCATAGATTTGACAGCTCTTCCTGTCAAATTTATGAATGGAGATTCCCTGCTGCGATTGGCTCTCCATGGCCCTCGTGATCCCAGGGGACGCTTCGAACTAACTGCGCCCCTGGGATACGCGAGCACTGCGCGCCGGCAGCTGGAGGAGACCAGGATCGGAATCCCACGCGGGCCCACAACACAACGGCAGGCGCGCTGGGTAAGTGCAGGTCGGGGGCTTGCACCCGCGGGAAGCCTCCGACCCGAATTTCTGGGCCAATGTTGCCAAGAACAAGCATGCAGGAGAGGACGAAAGTAATACAGGAGAGTGGCACACTGCAGTCACTGGTCTGAGTCTCAGTACTGCTCCCCCAGGATCACTTCATATATCTAATATAAAAATGTCAAGAGAAAGTGGAAGCCGAACAAATTTTAGGAAATCTAAGAGCAGGCAGAAGTTGGGCCAGTCAGCTCAAGAGAAAAGGAAATCTGAAGCAGCTGTCCAGTTGTTACTGAGATGGTTTGGGCTCTGCACACCACAACTGATTAAAGCAAGCAGGTTTTGAATTCAGGATACCTGGAAATTCCTGCTTTGAAAGTCACAAGAAGCACCCTGCCCTTCAATGTGTATGATTGGCTAAAGGTGGTCATAGATTATTTACCATGGGCTGTGGCATTAAGGGGTAATGTGCCACAGCCTTGGAAAACCTGTGCGCAAGAACTCGTCACTTGCCAGTTATCCAATGCTATCTGGGACCAGGGCAGGGACTCCCTGCCCACTCCAGGGTGATCAAAGCCTATATGTTCCTGCTTCTTAAGAGACAAATGACCACATTGCTTTCTTCAATTCCACAAATGGCCTCCCACTTATAGAAGTTCCAAAGGCTGCAACACACACACACGGTGAGAACACAGTGACTCTCACGTTCAGCAACCCACACACTGATCCTCTACACACTACAAGACAGGAATACACACAGCGACCCACATGCACACTGTCCACTACGAACGCGCATGCAGATTTGCACAACCTGGCCCACGCGTCCATAACCTGCGAGGCTGAAGCACAAACACACAAAGTCTCCGTTCACAACAGGACTTGAGTTTTTAAAACTTTTCTCCAGCTTCTGAATCACAAACAGCAAATTCACTTTTAGTCACTTTACTATTTAAGTGAGACAAATGCCTCCTCCCAAAACGTACAAGTAAAAATTAGTCTCTAACTGAGAGCAGATCAAGAAACAGTTAAAGCATCACCAGGTGAAACCCAGTTGCAACACTTACAGCACAGCGAAGAGGAATATCCTGAAAGTACAATGTTTTAAATCAAACAAAATCTTCAGATTTGCAGTGTAATCTATACCCTCATTTTATCTATGAACTTAGCATCAGGAAACCACAAAGAATGCCTTCTTTTGTACTGCATCCACTTGCCTCTGCTAATGTGCAATATGTCTGTCTTTGACACACACTATATTGTGTTTCTGTAACACTGCCGCAGGGTTTCTATGAAAACATCCTTTGAGATGCTCAAGTTTACCCCAGTTAAATATTCGAATAAATAACTCCTCTGTTGCTGACAATGACAATGGCCATTTCCACAAAATGCCAAGCACAGTCCTGACTGGTGGTGTAAACTGAAAAACCCCATGTGTATGACAGCTCATGGAATCCACACTAAAGACTTCCTGTCTAATCCACACTTGGCCAGCAAATATATAAAACGGTACTTCAAAAAAATAAATTTAAAAATAACCAGGTGGGGCTTAAGTGCAACATGTTCTCCGTTCAGTGCATCACATGCATCCCCTCGCCACCATTCACTGCTTCATGCTTAATGCCATCTTTCATTCGCTGTGCCATGTGAAACCCCATTGCTTCCTATTCTATTACCATGCCATCAGTCTGTGTGTTTGGAGAGTGCGAATAAACAGAGGTTGGGTGAGAGAATTCATCTGATCAACTGGGAGCAGGCTGTCATCACTGCAAGAGACGAGTAGAGAGTAACGGTCTCTGTGCCAAGAACACACCGTAAGAATGTAATGAAACAACGCAATGTTACTTTCCAAGTCCAATAAAATGGAGTGTATTTGTTAGCAATGTTCATTTTTAGAGCTGACTGAAACACGAATATAAACGGCTGCACTGCTTTGCTAAGAGACTCCACACAGAGGAACAAAGCCATGGGGGTGGAATATTCAAACCTTCAGTTTCACTCAAGAGTTCTGTTCAGCTCAACGTGTCCTTCCACCCACTTGACACTGAGCTGCAATTCAGGGAACTGGACGCCCAGTCAGGCCTGGACACGCAGACTGATCATAACAATTTCCTGAATATAACATAAGTAGCTGAACACTGCTATAGAACCCACTGAACCACTTAGACTTGAACTCACCAAGATAAGGACTGGTAAGGGAGGCCATTTAGCTCATCTTTCAATTTTATTCAGATTTCTAACTGCACAATTCTGCCCTAAGACATCAGGCAGGAGGGACAGAGAGTTCAGTTCTACACATCTGATACATTAAGCGATCTTGATTCACATACCTATTAGAAGCTTCTGCCACTAACATTGCAAATGGACACCCCACCCATGCCCGAGCCTGGTCTCACCTATGATTTTCATCATCCCCAAAATAAATGAAGTGAAAATGACAAGAGGTGGTATTTCAACAGACACGCGTCATCAAATGTGTGAAGCAGCCATGGACTTTCGTTTAGAGTTTCACATTTAAAAAAGGTGAAAACTGCACAGCACTGGCCTCCAGCTCAGCCTCCCTTTGCAAGAGCAATGGATACCAGGGATGAAGTACATGGGCAGCAACAGATATGCAGGAGCTAATTGCACCAAGACAGAGTAACAGATATCCAGAAGCTAATTATAGACACGGAATAAAAGATTCACTGGAGCTAGTTATACAGCGACAGAGTAATAGATATCCAGGAGCTAATTATGTAGAGACAGAGTAATAGATACTGGGAGTCAGATACACATCAACAGCAACCCCTCCCAGGATCTAATGCTTTTATACTGGCACTTGTTCAGGTCCAATTCTGATGTCTTTGAGCCAGCCAACTCCTCGACGTTACACTACTCAATCCAGCTCTCTTAATCTGGCAGCAGAATCGACAACCAAGTTCTTTGTAAGTCTACAATTCTGCCTCCAGGAAAAGGAAGCCAGTTTTAGAAGTATAAACATGAGAGCCAGCAATAGATTCTGGTCTCCCAGAATCCAACCTCAACAAACAGCAATATAAAAATGGCTTAAAAGAGACCCAAGAGCTAATTACACAGAAACAGCGTAATAGATACACAGTAATATAGAGGTAACAACAGATACCTGGGAACTAATTACACAGGCACTAGGGACAGAGTTACATAAAAAGAGAAATAAATATTCAGGTGTTAATTAAACAGTGACTGTGATTGGGTGGTACACTGGTTGGCACACTATCTTTTCACCTTAAGACCTAGTTTCAAGTCTAGTCTAGACTAACGGGGGAAAAAGGATCTTCTCACTCTGCCAGCTGTAATGCCCCTACATGAAGGCCCGATTGGGCACTAGCTTGGCAATCTCAGAGAAGCCACAATGACAGCTGATGAGGGGAATTGAAATGTCACTGATCCAGTTGAAGTGCTTTATTAAGGCTGTATTTAGGTCACACTGCAGAGGAGTTACACCCCAATATAATTTCACATAGGGCTCTCAGTTACAACCATGAGTGAGGAGACTTGCATCCCATCAGCTTAATCTTAAGTGAAAGAGCAGCGTGAACCACCCCAATCCACTGCCCAATATCAGTTATTTTATGTAATTTACACTATTTATTCAGATTTGGATCTGTTTCATGCCAATAGTGTAGCCACCAACAGCCAATGTGTACTGTGATATTAATTCAAATTTGTTCATCCCTGTTTGGCATAAAAATAAAACAAAAAAGGTGACTCAACCGTGGCTAACAAGGGAAATTAGGGATAGCATAAGATCCAAGGAGAGGACATATAAATTGGCCAGAAAAAGCAGTAATCCAGAGGATTGGGAGCAGTTTAGGATTCAACAAAGGAGGACAAAGGGATTAATTAAGAAAGGGAAAATAGAATATGAGAGTAAGCTTTCAGGGAACATAAAAACTGACTGTAAAAGCTTTTATAGATATGTGAAGAGAAAAAGATTGGTGAAGTCAAGCGTAGGTCCCTTGCAGTCAGAATCAAGGGAATTTATAATGGGGAACAAAGAAATGGCAGACCAATTAAATACATACTTTGGTTCTGTCTTCACAAAGGAGGACACAAATAACCTCCCAGAGATGTTGGGGAACATAGGGTCTAATGAGAGGGAGGAACTGAAAGAAATCAGTATTGTTAGGGAAATTGACAGGATTGAAGGCCAATAAATCCCCAGGGCCTGATAATCTACATCCTAGGGTACTTAAGGAAGTGGCCCTAGAAATAGTTGATGCATTGCTGGTCATCTTCCAAAATTCGATAGACTCTGGAACAGTTCCCATGGATTGGAGGGTAGCTAATGTTACCCCACTATTCAAAAAAGGTGGTAGAGAGAAAGCGGGGGAATTATAGACCGGTAAGCCTGACATTGGTAGTGGGAAAATGTTAGAGTCCATTATAAAAGATGTAATAGCAGAGCACTTGGAAAACAGTGACAGGATCGGACAAAGTCAACATGGATTTACAAAAGGTAAGTCGTGCTTGACTAATCTACTGGAATTTTTTGAGGATGTAACTGGTAAAATAGATAAGGGAGAACCAGTGGATGTGGTGTATTTGGACTTTCAGAAGGCTTTCGAGAAGGTCCCACATAAGAGATTAGCGTGTAAAGTTAAGGCACATGGGATTGGGGGCAAGGTACTGACTTGGATAAAGAACTGGTTGGCAGACAGGAAGCAAAGAGTTGGAATAAACGGGTCTTTTTCCGAATGGCAGGCAATGACTAGTGGGGTACCGCAGGGATCGGTCCTAGGACCCCAGCTATTCACAACATATATATATATATAAATGATCTAGATGTAATATCTCCAAGTTTGCAGACGACACAAAGCTGGGTGGGCGTGTGTGCTGTGAGGAGGATGCCGAGAAACTCCAGTATGATTTGGACAGGTTGGGTGATTATACTGCATCTGCCATGCTTCTGCCCAATGTGGATAAATGCGAGGTTATCCACTTTGGTGACAAAAACAGGAAAGCAGATTATTATCTGAACGGCAATAGATTGGGAGAAGGGGAAGTGCAACGAGACCTGGGTGTCCTTGTGCACCAGTCGCTGAAGGTAAGCATGCAGGTGCAGCAGGCGGTTAAGAAGGCAAATGGTATGTTGGCCTTCGTAGCGAGAGGGTTCGAGTACAGGAACAAGGATGTCTTGCTGCAGTTGTACAGGGCCTTGGTGAGACCACATCTTGAGTATTGTGTGCCGTTTTGGTTGCCTTATCTGAGGAAGGATGTTCTTGTCATGGAGGGAGTGCAGCGAAGATTCACCAGACTGACACCTGGGATGGCAGGAATGACGTATGAGAGATTGGGTCGATTGGGCTTATAGTCGCTGGAGTTTAGAAGAATGAGAGGGGAGCTCACTGAAACTTATAAAATTCTAACAGGACTAAACAGACTGGATGCAGGAAGGATATTCCCGATGGCCGGGGAGTCCAGAACCAGGGGTCACAGTCTAAGGATAAGGGGTAAACCATTTAGGACAGAGATATCGAGGAGGAATTTCTTCACCCAGAGAGTGGTGAATCTGTGCAATTCTACCACAGAAGGCAGTGGAGGCCAATTCATTAAATATATTCAAGAAGGAGTTGGATATATTTCTTAAGGCTAAAGGGATCAAGGGATATGGGGAGAAGGCAGGGACAGGGTACTGAATTTGGATGATCAGCCATGATCTCATTGAATGGCGGAGCAGGCTCGAGGGGCCGAACGGCCTGCTCCTGCTCCGATCTTCTATGTTTCTATGTGTCACAAAAATGTGCACACCATTGATAAATTAATGGTTGTGATGTCAGTAAACATGTTTATAAAGAAATAATTTGCAGTTGATTTGTGCAAAATTCTTCACAACCAATGCAGACTACACTTAGCGGGCCAGATGCAGTTTGGTGAATTACATGACAGCATCAATCAATGGAGATGACATCAAACTGCAAAATCAATGAACCATGTGGACACTGCATGAAGCCCTTGGCTACATTAGTCAGACAACCGACTTCAGGTAAGACTGCCGTTATGGAACACTTTCACACTTCCGGCACAGTGTCATCATCAAGCACTCCCAAAATCAGATATGCAGCAAACCTCCTGCTCTGCCCCAACCCCACCCTTACTGCATGACACCCTGTCCTGAACTAGTGTGATCCATTTCCCGCTCCAGCAATCCTATCTGTTTTCTCTTGAGTAAATGACAATGGAGTGCCAATTAGAAGCAGTTTTGTGATTTGGGTCCACGTTTGCCAGAAACGGGGTTTAAAATGTCCAACTACATTTCACATTGGATCCTTACAGACAGAGGAGACTTTCATGTCATCAGCCCAGGCTATATTTGAAGCCAGAGATGAAAGGCTAGTATCTAACCACTGCACTATTCATTCCCCAGTTTTACTTCCTTTTTCCTAACAATAGTACTCGTTTAGATTATTTCACTGATCAGGTCCCTTAATAGGATGTTATTTCTCCCTGGAATGACGGATACAATATAAGCAAGCTGTCTGTATCTCACACACTGCTAGAGTCGGATGGCAGGAATACATAAACATGGTAGCTGTGCTGAAGTAGGAGTACCACTGTATTTTTAACATATAAAACACACACTTTGGCAAATCCTTGGTGTCTGAATTGCAATTTTGCTACCACCCAGCACCAAATGGTACAAAGCAGTTCCTTTAAAAATAAAGAAAAGCAAGCGCAGTCGGGAGTTGGTTAAATCAGCAATGAAAGGCTGTATAGCCACACTGGCTGCTTATACTGCGTAAAGCACGCTCAGCGGATGTTATGGACAAAAGCAGATTCCCATCATGGTGATTGTTTTTCTGTGCTTTTTCCATCAACCCCAAAAAAGGTCAGAGGTGATTCCACACTACTTCCAAAAACACTGGAAACTCTGAACTGCAGGTCTGTCATGAGCCTGGTGACCCTACATTTGAAGCTTGCAGTCATAAGGAAACACATCCCATAATCTGCAGCTAAGACTGTCTCTGCTGTTGGAGCTCCCCTCCATTGCCCTGACAATTCACAAGCAGCACTTTTTAGTTACGCATTGTTCAGTGAAGAGTGCCCATGAATCACTAATTACTGACAGGGGACATCTCCTAAGGTAAAAGAGCTATGAGCACAAGGTGCTTTAGGGGGGTGGGGGGGAAGGGATCAAATACTGATAAAAGAAAAAACAGCAAATCACTGAGAAGGAGAGTTAGCCAAAAGTTTCATCACAAGATGGGTTTTGAAAAGGGTTTTAAAGATGGAGCAAGAAGTGAAGAGGTGGAGGAGGTAGCTGAAATCTCTGCCACCAATGGTGGATAAAGGGAGAGCAGGATACACAAACTGCCACAGTCAGGGGGGCGAAGGGTGCGGGGACCAATACAAAACTGGAGGAGGTTGCAGAGATAGGTTGGGGTGTGGCCTTGGAGGGTTCTGAAGACAAGAACAAGCATTTTAACTTTAACGCGCTGTGGAACAGGGAGCCAATGTAATCCAGCAAGGATGAGGATGATGGGTGAGTGGGAGTTCATATGGGACAGAATATGGTTGGCTAAGTTTTGGACAAATTTGAGTTTATGAAGGGTGGAAGATTGGAGGCCAGCAAGAAGACATTAGAGAAATCGAGTATAGAACTACGAAAGCTTAGATAAGAGTTTCATCAGTGCAGGGGCTGAGAGAGAGGCAAAGGTGTAATTTGCATCAGTGTTTACCAAGGAAGAGGGCTTTGCCAAAGCTATGGTAAACTAGGAGGTTGCCAGGATGCTGGATGAGATAAAGAGGTGGTACTAGGAAGGCTGGCAGTACTTAAAGTAGGTAAGTCACCCGGTCCGGATGGGATGCATCCTAGGTTGCTGAGGGAAGTAAGGGTGGAAATTGTGGAGGTGCTGGCCACAATCTTTCAATCCTCATTAGATACAGGGGAGGTGCCGAAGAACTGGAGGGCTGCAAATGTTACACCCTTGTTCAAAAAAGGGGAGAAGGATAAACCTGGCAAATACAGGTGTTTAACGACGTTGGTGGGGAAGCTTTTTGAAACAATAATCTGGGAGAATATTAACAGCCACTTGGACAACATGGACTAATAAATGAGAGCCAGCACGGATTTGTTAAGGGCAAATCGTGTTTGACTAACCTGATTGAGTTTTTGATGAGGCAACAGAGAGAGGGTGAACGAGGGCAGTGTAGTTAATGTTGTGTATATGGACTTTCAAAAGGCATTTGATCAAGTACCACATATTAGGCTTGTTAGAATAATTGAAGCCCTTGGGATATAAAGGGCAGTAGCAGCACGGATACAAAATTGACTAAAGGATAGAAAACAGAGAGTTGTGGTCAATGGCTGTTTTCCAGACTGCAGGGAGGTATACAGTGGAGCTCCCCAAGGTTCAGTACCAGGGCCACTGCTGCTTTTGATATACATTAATGACTTGGACTTGGGTGTACAGGGCACAATTTTGAAATTTGCAGCTGACACGATACTTGGAAGTGTACACTGAGGAAGATAGTAATAGTTCAAGATGACATAGGCAGGCTGGTGGACGGGCGGACACGTCAGATGATATTCAATGCAGAAAAGTGTGAGGTAATACATTTTAGTAGGAAGAATGAACAGAAACAATACAATACAATGGTACCATTTTAAAGGGGGTGCAGGAAGAGAGGGACCTGGGGGGGCTTGTGCACAAATTTTTGAAGGTGGCAGGACAGATTAACAAAGCAGCTAATAAAGCCTATGCGATCCTGGGCTTTATAAATAGAAGCATAGAGCACAAAAGCCTGGAAGTTATGGTAAACCGATGTAAAACATTAGTACGGCCCCAGCTGGAATTGTGTCCCCAATTCTGGGCACCACACTTTAGGAAGGACGTGAAGGCTTTGGAGAGGGCGCAGAAGAGATTTACTGGAACAGTTCGAGGGAGGAGGGATTACAGTTACGTGGATAGACTGGAGAAGCTGGGGTTGTTCTCCTTAGAGCAGTGAAGGCCAAGAGGAGATTTGATGGAGGTGTTTAGAAGGGTTTAGATAGAGTAAATAAAGAGAAACTGCTTCCAATGGCTGAAGGGTCGATAACCAGAAAGCACAGATTTACGGTGATTATCAAGAGAACAAACTTTTTTACACAACGAGTGGCTAGGATTTGGAATGCACTGTCTGCTAGGGTGGTGGATACAGATTCAATAGTAGCCTTCAAAAGGGAATTAGATAAATACTTGAAGGAGAAAAAATTGTAGGGTTATGGGGAAAGAGCGGGACTAACTGGATTGCTTTTTGAACGAGCCAGTGCAGACTCGATGGGCTGAAGGGTCTCCTTCTGTGCTGTACTATTCTACGATTTGATGTTGCAAACAATGTTCCCGTGGAGGTCCCACGCAGGCCTCTCAACGGCTTTAAAATGGAAAAACGACGCATGCATGGAAATTTGAATGGGCCGCGCACCCAAAAAAATTCGAGGGAACACTGGTTGCAAGTGGTCATGGTGATGGGGGTTGAAGCTAAGCTGTGGATTCAACAGGATGCCAAGTTTTCACAGTCTGGTTCAACCTAGGCAAGTGGCTAGGGCAGGGGCTGGAATCAGTGGCAAAGGAATGGAGCTTATGGTATGGGACAAAAACGATGGCTTGGGTCTTCCCATTATTCAGTTGAGGAAAGTTTGACTCATCCATTAGTTCCCGTCAGACAGGCAGTATGACCGAACAGAGGGAAATAGTGAAGAGGTACAGCTGGGTGTCATCAGCATACATAAGAAAACTGACCCCAAGCCTGCAAATATAGACAGCATATAGATTAGGAAGAGGAGGGGGCTATGGATAGATAACTGGGGGGACTCTGGAAGAAGAAAAAGAAGCCTATGCTGTCTACAATCAGACAAGAAGGAGTGGAACCACATAAAGGCAGTCCCGTGGAGCTGGAGGAGCATGGCGTTGTCAACTATGTCAAATGCTGCAGAGAGGTCAAGGAACACAAAGAGAGATAAGGGAAGAGGGCAGGGAAATAGGATTAGAACAGACAGCTGCAACTGAAAAGCTGGCATCAGCATGATGGGCTTGTCCTGCAAATTAGATGACTATGACACAGTCTAAATAGTGAGTTATGTTACTTTGTTTTTAATTATTAGAAAGTGCATGTGGAAGTATTATGAAACAGAAATGTTGTCTTAAAAATCCCTCTAAACTTTTGTTAATATTTCCTGCTTGGATTTATTGTTTATTGCCATGACAATTGGGGGAAAGGGAGGAGGGAAGGTGTTGTGAAATGCTTCCTGTGATTCACATTCAGCTTTCAAGGAAATCAGCAGGTTAAAGATCAAAGGCCCAACCCTATGTACTATTCACCTGCAAGGCCCGGTTGTGCAAATAGGCAAGGCTCCCACTGCTTTGCCGGACATCCCCAGGAAAACCAAGCACACCAGTCATTTTTTTTTTAAACAGAGACCCTCCTGTTTGTGCACTGATCAGCACAATGTCTGCTGCAGGATACAGGTACCATTGTTCATGCTGAGTTACGTGCTGGGAATTTAGGCGCAGCAGCTGATAAGAGTTGAGACGAGCAGGAGTCGGCATCAGAGCAATCATTACATCACGCCAATCCTCGTGAATTAGCATTTTGCTTGCAATACAGAACTGCAGCAAAAGCGACTCGTTCATCCCCCCTTACAAAATCAGGGGTTAATTTATCAAGGACCCACAGATCTGGAACACAGACTGCCATTACTACTCTCCATCATACCAGACCCCAAGAGTGTGTTAAATTCTCTGTAACACAGAACTATTACAATGAAATTCTACACCAGAAGCGGTTTGGCCTGCGGCTTGCTGTTTTTTTTCGCAGTGTTATTCTGAGTTTAAAGTGGTTTCCTGCTGTACGCAGCCATCCTGACTCAGGAGTTTGGGCAGAGGCCTGAATATAACAGTACATAAATCAGTTATTATTGCAGTGAATCATAACGGACCTGTGCTGTTCAGCTTTAAATACATGCAATCCTTGTCCATAAAGGGGCAGCAAACGAGAGACCAGGAATCTGCCAGGATCCTTCACCAGAACATCACAGCACTTAGAAAAAAATTAAAATATCAGCTACGCTTATGATCACAAGGAGCCAGATACATAAACAGCAACATATGAATCTAGTGGAGCACAAATTATCATTAGTACTCTCTAATGCACAACCATGCTGAGGACTGGTTGTAATGCTCTCTTAAGCAGGTTACAATATGGCAGCTAGTTGCTCCAACTGAGAGTATCTATCTCAGCACAGACAGTAGTGGAGTACCATTTCTTTTTCAGTGGCATTGACACTTAAAAGCATGACTATATTTTATGCCAGCAACGTCTGGAGATCATCCCCGCGGCTGGGTCATCCAGAAGTCAGAAGCAACATTACAACATTTACAGCGCAAATCTGCTGATCGTTTCAGCGTAATTCAGCAAAAGATTTATATTACATTATAAATCTGGCACTGCGACGCGTAGGCAATTACTCACCATGGGGAAAGTACAAGAGTAGGAGGGGAACAAATCAAACATTTTCATATTTACATTAATTCAAGATGCATAACTGCTATCTCTAGGAAACCTGGCTGCATATTAAAAAGAAAAATACATTGAAGAACACTATATTGTGCCCAGTTTTGGTTACTGAGACACAAGACATTCATGCCCTTGCTATGGTGCAGAGAAGAGCTACAAAGGTCCCCAGTATCAGCTAATGATGCTTCGAGGAGACCTTATAGAGATATTATATTAAGAGATAAAGAAAATATAAACAAATGTCAGGTCAAGTTCAACAAGAACAAGGGTGCACAGGTTCAAATTGGTACAAGGAAAGCTTAGGACTGATGTCAAGAAGTTCTCCTTCACACAGACAGTGGGAAATCCTTGGAGTGTACTTCCTCGCAGAATAGTGGAGAGAAAAACCTTGGAGTCATACAAGTGACGGTTAGATGCTGCGATCGGGACACTAGCTTTTTCTAGTTGGAGGAGTTAAGATGGGCTGAAATGGTTTTCCTCGTCAAAATTATCTTGTGATTTAATTAGACCCAATCTGAAGTACCATGGGATTTCTATTATTGGCTATTGCACTAATGGGGGTTTGATGATCAAAACAACAACAGTTTTTGTACTTTGTGTTGTGAGCTGAACGTTGCTTTTACCTCACAGTACTGCTGTCACTGGCCATCTTGACTCCAACAGCAGCACTGTAAGGTTACTGAGGTATCGCTAGCACGAAGAACCCCCTCAAGTGCCAACCGCTACATTCTGGCCCAGGCGAGCTGACGGCCATTCTTTCTGCCTGCGGGCAGGCTGGGAGTGCTTTCACAGTGTCGGCCTGGACAAACCTTCCCCAGTCACCACCGAAGGGCAGCAGTTGGAGATAAAAACTGCCATTCCCTAATTTTAAACAAATGCACAGGCAGAAACTTGCACATGCACAGCTGATCTGGAATCCTTTGTGCAATGAACCAGACTGGAAGCCAAGACAGGCAGAACCTTCCCCAGTCATCAGGTGATAAAAAGATTTGTGGTTTACGCCCTAGACAAAGAAGAAATATGTTTAGGTGATCACAACGCGGTCACATATGCATTGAGTTTGTCCTCTGCATTCAACTGTTAATTAATATAAAAAGTGTTGTATAATTCACATCTTCAGGCATTTTTACACACACTATACATAGTATTGTGACATATACATATTTTATTTAAAGCCAACTCCAAGGGAAGCAACTTAGAAACTCATTTTACAGTATAGGTTGTAGTCCAAGTGAGCAACTAGTGGGAAAAAAAAGTTAAATCCATACCTGCACGATCAGGGTTTAGGTTAACTAGGGGCCATTCCTTAAATTCCACCTTCTTTATTTTTGGGATGGAGAAGGGTGCTGAAGTTACACTTGGAAGACATTAGAGAGAAGAACAGGCACAAGTATGAAATCTTTTACATCTGAAAGTGTACAGATTGTACCGGGAATTTTTATTCTCAATACACGACAAGCCAAGTGCTGTTATGGAAAGTTAAATACAGAAAAATTAAGGAAAAAACTAAAGCCCTTTTTTTTCCAGTTCTGGGTTGTCTCTCGGGTCTCTTTTTCCTCCAACATTCTGACCCATTTCTGTTAGTCAAGTTTCCAATTTTATCCACTCTACAAGCATCACCTGGTACTTCAATCCACTGTTTCATATCAAAGATCAACCTGACCCTGCAGGAGCCCTTCAAAATTCCTTCATCGAGCAAGACGCCACATGCTTGCTCCACGAGCAAAGAAGAAAGCAACATTCCTAGCAAACCAATGCCGCACATTGTAACACTTACTTACCAGAGAGTATGCTGACTATACATGCGTCTTTAAAAGGACATTACAATCTCTTGCTAACATCGAAGTCACCCCACCATATTATGCTGAAGAGCACTGGGGTACAGGTGGGCAAAGAGGTTAACTCCTTCGTAACCCTTAAATTCATATGTAACTTGGTGGTAGTACACAGTTTTATAAAACAAGGTGTTGTAAGGATAATGCAAGAACATTTTCTTTTAAATAAAAGCGTGCACAAAACCTACCTGGCTAAAAGCCATTCAAGTAAGTTGCACTGATGAAACGTCTTAACTTTGAGTATCATCATGGTAGCAGCAGACTCAAGAGAGTCTTCTATTCAATTCTTTGTTCTAGCTAGAATCTTAAAGGAGGGTAGAGTTGGAAGCCAGGCTAGACAGATAAAGTACAAAGGAATTATTCCCCCCCCCCCACCATTCCCTTTCCTAAAAGTAGCCCATGATTCCACTGAGCATATACAAGGCATCTCCTAAAGGGATCACTTAAATTATGATTGCAGAACGGGAGGACAAATACAAAGTTAACAAACCTGAAATTAGAGAACAAATTAGAAAAATCACACCTTCCCCCTCGCAAATGGAGCTTTATTTCTGGTCAGGTATCGTTCATGACAGTTACAAAGAGACCAAACTAAACAAGGATACCAACTAGAAAATACTATAAAATATGCAAAACTTTAACTCTGCTAATGACAGTTTTAAAGCTGTGAAAGTACCAAAAGCTCACCCAGTACCCACCTGTTCCCACTAGAGGCAGTAATAGTAGTGCAACCATTTTTACAGTGAACAAAGACCTCCAATGGAAATGCAATTTATTGTGCACATTTCAACTCCTAAACTTATCTAAGCATTGATATCATCCACAAATGGGGAGAGGGGGACAAACAGGTTTTTTTTTTTTTTTAATTGTAAAGTAGTCTACATTTAGGTCTGTCACAAAGAAGCTCATTAGAGCTCATTATGAGAGAAATAATCTTAATCAATTTTCTTGTGCAGAGCAAGCACCTGTAGTGGGGAAGTCAACAGAGTGGTGGAAGCAGATTCAATAGTAATTTTCAAAAGGGAATTGGACATACACTTACAAAGGAAAAATTTGCAGGGCTATTGTGTAAGAAGAGGAGTGGAACTAATTGGAGAGCTCTTTCAAAGAGCCGGCACAGACACGATGGGCCGGATGGCCTCCTTCTGAGCTGTATGATTCTATAATTCTATGATTAAATTTCCAGATAATTTTGTATCTACCAGCACCAAAAACGTGCAGTCACAACTGTCACAAACACTTCCCTCAAAACAACTTCAAAACGCCCCATTGCAACAATGCTGCAAAACCTCCACACCACATCAAATATCAGCATTTCTTCTCAGCAGTTTTAGGCTATACAGTAACACCAAACACATAGGAGCACAATGTCAGCTCCAGAGTTAATGCTGATCATTCTGCCAATTTGCTAATCCAATGTACTATGGATTAGATTTTGTCAGTAGATTTATGGAAGCATTAGGGAGGTCATTCCAATACCCCTCTCGCCCCTCACAGAGACAGTGGGGGAAAAATTTGGTTGGTTAGCGCCTCCGGGGGAGCTATAGGAACTTAGCGCCCGAGCGCGGTGATTTTAGCGCCGCTCGCGAAATTGACCAGTCATTTTGCGGCGGTGCTAAACACTACCGCCATGATCTTCTGCGTCCGCAGATCGTGACGTCAGTCGAGCATGCAATGCCCCGGTAGCGCCCCGGACCAGATATTGAGTCGCGCCACCTGCCGCTAGGAACGACAGGTAGAGGGGAACGTTTTCAAGTCGGGAAGGGGCTGGGGGGGGCGCTTCCTCCCTTTTGTTGTCGGCAAAATTTTTGGTACACACAGGTTGAGAGGGAGAATGACGTCTGGAGACATTTAACGCTGTCCTAAGGAGTTTTGGCCCTCAGCACCACTTTTCAGGTTCCTAAGCGCCGAGTTCTTTCCCTGGGCCTATCCATTAGTGCTTCCAACACAATTGCTTTAGAGATCTCTCCAGGCCGAGATTCAAGGCTGCAATGAGTAGGGTGTGTGGCTGGCCAGCAAGATGGCCCCTCCCCTTTAAGAATTAGACGGTGCCAGTCTGTCTGGCTTCCATGGTAACGGACATCGCCTGAGCTTCAGTAGCGCCTCGCTCCCCGACGTTTGCACCTTAAGAGAGGTGTGTAGCGCCTGATTTAGCGCTCAGATCTTTAGCGATTTAGAGGTCACGGTCCATCATCAAAGACCCTACCCACCCCAGCCACAGTCTGTTCACCCTCCTGCCATCTGGGAGACGCTACAGATGCATTCGCACCTGTACGACCAGATTTAGGAACAGCTTCTTTCCCAGGGCTGTCATCCTACTGAACTCCACAAATAAACTCTAAAGCCTGCACATCTGCCAATGCACTTTATTATGGTTATGTTTATGTTAATATACTACAAGCCAAATGTATGTTGAGTGTTTAAATGTCTTAATCCAAATGTACACTCTCGGGAGCCGCAAGCCTACATTTCGTTGTACTGCACTTGTGCACTAACAATGACAATAAAAGTTGATTTGATTTGATTTGAGATCACCTCCAGGGGCGAATTTTGCAGTTGGAGGCGATAATTAGTACCGGGCGCTAAACTTTGTGCCTGACCGATATTAGCGCCCCAAAATGGGCGATACCCAATTTTTCCCCCAGTGACTTTCAGCCCCTTCAAATGGACACCAAAGCACTTTGAAATTAAAACAGTATTGCAGATAGGTCTCTAAGTCAGAAATCTAACACCATCACAATTCTGACTGGAGACTGGAATCTGAATCCTCTCTGTAGGCAGCAGGCCAAATTCGAATGCCAAGTTAGAATCACAGTTCCTGGGGTACACTATCGCCTTGCTAACAAATCCCTTTAGAAGCGAGAGGAAGAAATTGGAAAATAGAAACCCCAGCCATATTGTTCAAGCCTCCTGGGGCAACTGGGAAAATCTTCACAGGTTTTGCCGTCCCATTTTCCTAAATTAGCTTGAAGGGCCAAATGGAGAAAGTAAGAAACAAAGGAATTGGAAGAAAGTTATTCTAACTAGGATACACAGAAATGCACTAGATGTTAAATGGGATACTAAGCTTCAACACAATACATTATACACTAGTTTTTATCATTGATTTGATTTTTTTTTTGGAACAGCTTACCAATGGAGGTTGTATAGGGCAAGCCGCTTACATCTCTTCAAAATACTTGTCCATTTGACCTTGAAGAGAAACATGCAGTTATAACTGCTAGGACAGGAGAGAGGCGGACTAAATGGACCTGTGGTCTTCTGGCCTTGAGATATTCAGTGTTTTTATTGATTAATCATTATTTTTTTTTAAATCGACACAGAAATATAAAAAAACTTTCAAAGTGAATATTTCCATTCACTAGGACTAAGTAGTACATACTTTGGTCAGGCAGTTAGCAGCCTTTTATCTCCAGATCATAGTGTCACACTGAGGGCTAAAATACTGGAGAACCTATAAACGGCAACATGAGGGGACTTTTAAGATTGAAGAAGGGCAGTTTTGTCCTGGAGAAAAAGAGATTTATGATCTAAAGGCTTAAGAATAGCTTGAAAGTCATAGAATTCCTAGATGTCCAGACAATTCCAACTAGCAGTGAGCAGAGCAACATCATGATCTGATAACAAAAATCTCTCCACAACAATCAATGGCTGTTCTCAGCAAGTGGAAGGTGTCCATTTTGAAGCCTGCTTTCATTCAACGTGTAAAGAAATGGAAAAAATGAATTAGGGATGGAAACTAGATAATGGCAGTGCCATTCTGTGTGTTAAACATAAGTTGCTTGGAGTCCAATAGCCCCCTTTAAGTACACCCATGTACCAGAATATAACATAACGAATGGTATGTTAGATGTTAAAGAAAAAGAAAAGAAAGCCTTGCATTAATATAGCGCCTATCATGACCACCGGACATCTCAAAGTACTTTACAGCCAATGAAGTACTTTTGAAGTGGAGTCACTGTTGTAATGTGGGAAACGCAGCAGCCAATTTGCGCACAGCAAGGTCCCACGAAAATAATCAGTTTTGTTATGTTGGTCGAGAGATAAATATTGGCCAGGACACCGGGGATAACTCCCCTGCTCTTCTTCGAAATAATGCCATGGGATCTTTTATGTCCACTTGAGAGAGCAGACGGGGCCTCGGTTTAACGTCTCATCCGAAAGACGCCGCCTCCGACAGTGCAGCACTCCCTCAGCACTGCACTGGAGTATCAGCCTAGATTTATGTGCTCAAGGTGTGGGACTTGAACCCACAACCTTCTGACTCAGAGGCGAGTGTGCTACCCACTGAGCCACAGCTGACATAAATATTAGTAACTGTTTCAAAAACTTATTTTTCTAGTTATAGAATGTTCAAATTAATTATAGCTGAGTCTTGATAGCAGAGATGAATTAATGGCTTCCTGTGTGCAACTACCATTGATAGCATGGAAAAGGGGTTTCCCGAGTACGTGATTTGTAATGCTCAGGTATTTATTTATACATGTGATTAAATACTGGTTCCTAACAGCGATTATAGAGCCTTGTACAGTAAGAGTTCAGCTAACTAAATCTGTGGTGTGATTTACTGAGTGTCTTGGGATTGAAATTACAATGAGCCTGCCCTGGCAGCTGTATAACAAAACTAATAATTTTTGAAACAAGTAATTCCTGAACTTGCAGATCCAGAATGGTACAGCTAACATAATGCATCTCAAAATAAGGTGTGCATTACATAACAGACTAAAATACAGCTACTCCCAGAGCTTCTCTTGGGAAATCTCTGTGGAAACGTAATTTTTATTCACTTTAGGGAATCCCCAGTAATTATATCAACATATCGGATTGGATTCATTCACACTCACTGATCAACATTACATTTCACTTTACAAATGCCATAAGTTTAAAAAATATATATACTACAGGGAAGACATTTTAATTTCCAAACATGAATTAGCTGGTTTCCATTTTGATTGTGTGTCCAAAGAATTCAAGGAGACCAAAAAATCTTGTTTTGCCAAGTACCACTGGCTATGGAGGGAGAAACTCCTGTTTAACCTAGTGTAGTGAAGGAAGTACAGGTTGACTATCCCTTATCCGAAAACCTTGGGACCAGCTGTGTTTCGGTTTTTGGAAATTTTCGGATTTCAGAAGGTATTATTTCAGACTGGGAAACTCTGAACATTAAATTAATTTGGTAATTAGTATTTGTATTTAATATAAATTTTAAAAGTTCAGGCTACCTCTTGCGACTGTTCCGTGTCTCATTCCCCTTCCTGCTTCTCTGTGCTGCCGCTCCCAGTCTGTTTACAGCTCCCCCTGCTCCGTATCTGAATTCCTTGACTTAGCGGGGGTCTGGGGCTCGACTGCCGCCGCCAGTTGTGGGAAAGCCGGATATCGGCTGACTCCTACACTAAGCTGGCCCGCCAGTCAGGTCGGGGGGGGGGGGGGGGGGGTGGAGAGAGAAAAGAATATCGGACGGGCCGCTGCAGCTATCGGACAGGCCGCTGTATTGTTGGGTTCACTCTCCCGGTACCTCCTTCACACTGCCCGGCTCGGCCTGCAATCTCCTACCCAGGAGGGAACTCTGTGACCCTCTGCCCTGCTCACAGGGAAAGGCAGAGCTCCCTCAGTCACACTTAACATCGAGAGCGAAGGCCGGCGTGTCGACAATCTGCAGGAATTCTTGTTCTGGGCCCCGGAGGACCACTCCTGTCATGTTTTGCGCCACTCGGGTCATGTCGTGCGCACGACTTACGCTGAACGAAAAAACTTTCGGTTTTCAGAGGTTTTCAGAAGTTTGGATAAAGGATAGTCTACCTGTACTAACAAAATTGTAAACTGCTGCCTTTATGAAATGGGGTAATCGCATTGTGTCACAACATTACTCAATTTAACAGGTGAAGTGATGAGCTTCAAAATCAGACTTATAAATTTAACTAAACTAGAAATTAAAATCCAGCCCAATTTCCATTTTGTTTCAAGGGGAACAATACTCTTGGAGAAGTTACACATCATCAAGCTGTACTAGAGAACAAAATTAACCATCCTCTGTTACAATTTGTAGCCTTCCAGAGATGTGCCATGTTGAGTTTTCTGACAGCGAAAATAAGCTACCACAAGTCTACCAGATCTGCCTCTTACTAAATGCCAATCCTCTGATCAGGGGTCAGCATCCATCCCTCTTCTAGACACCGATCTCAGCACTGAAGCATAAATATAAGAGGCACTTCCAGTTGTCACTGACCTTTACATTTCAGCACTGAGATCAAAATTGAACAGTGGAAAGGATGGTTATTCCCACTCCTCTTTCCCCAGAACACTTTCCATCCTGTAACAATCCAGGTTTCCTTTTATTTACTTCAACTTCATCAATACAATAGCAGATGGCACAAGAATCCAGAATTTGATACTACAGAGCAATACCATCTGGGTCAGAGGGGGAAAAATGTGCTCAAGTATAAATACAAGTACAGGGCAATGTCATCCTAATCAGGTGACACGTTCAAATCTAAATTCAGAGTAATGTCATCCTAATAAGGGGCCACTATGTTCACAGCTAAATAGAGCTTCCAGGACAGGATGCAGTGCTCCCATTTAAATACATGTACAGAATTATGCTGGAGAAGACATTAAAAATTAATTTCGACTTACAATCACACTGCAAGCAATGACTTTCCAATGGAATTTCTAACAGCACTCATATCGCTTGGGCAAAAGTTTCTAAAGTACAAGTTCAAAGCATTTCTCCTTGTGCTTGTTTCACATGAATAACCCCAGCATACAGATAGGTTTATTCTCTCCATTATTAAGATATAACACAATCCATGGAATGTGAACATGGTCACTGACCCTTTGTGTGGGGTTTATGTGAATAATTCCAAGAATACCAATAGGTTCCTGCCTCAGTAGTGATGCAAATGACTAACCTTTGAAACACCAAAAGCTTTATCACCTCTCTAATTAAGAGATATATGAATAAGCCCTGAAACCCCAAATGGCAGTTGATGCTAGGTCAATTGTTAATTTTAACTCTGAGATTGATAGATTTTTGTTAACCAAAAGTATTAAGGGATATGGAGTTAGGTCATAGATCAGCCATGATCTCACTGAATAGCAGCCAGGCTCGAGGGGCTAAATGGCCTACTCCTGTTCCTATGTTTCTAGGTCCTATAAAATGGACAGCACATTTTGAATATTTATGTACTTGTAAGTTCCCCAGTCACCCAAGAGCTCTATTATGCTGAGTGTCGATGTTTGAAGAAGTGAAGCATCACCTGAGGAGGGTGAGAAGTAGTTGGCCAACACTCATCGTTTTCATCTACTGGACCAGAAATAGAGGCTGGGTCATTCGCATGTTTTTTTATCAAGATTATGTCAAACGAATTTCCTGTCAATCATTTCCCTCTGTAGAGTCAAAGCGGGTGAGGTGGGGCAACCCTGGTGACTTAGTCATAAATGTACAATATTTATTGTGGTACTAGTCCATGCAGATCGGGAAGTCCCATGTTTGATCACTGATATGTACTAAGTAAGTGGATCTCAGATGAGATGGCAGTGGGGCACTACGGGTGACCTTATTTTCCCTGGGCTAGGGAGGAGTTTCACTCATCACTGTCCAGTGGTCTCTTCTACTAAGTGCACGTGTGCAGACATCATGTGAAGACATCTCCCTTTAGGGCGGCATCACAGTCAAGCATTAGGAAAATATCCTGCCAGTACTTACTGTCTTAAGCTCAGACATGAACAAAGGTTATTGACAAAGGTATCAAAGGGCTGCCAATAGCTGTGAAAGGTACTTTAGGGTGTCTTGACAAAAGGAAAGATGACGTTGAGGGGACGGGGGTCAGTCAAAAGGATCTATTCCCAACACTACACCCATTTTGCGCTATAAAGATGTATCTTTCTAATATTACAGGCATCTTTCTGCAGCTTTACAGTGACTTTCTACATCATAGCCATCTTCCACAGCCAGCTTCCTCTACTGAAAATCAACCAGAATATCTATTACCATTTCAAAGTGTCAAACAAATGTAAGACACTGACGTACCACAATGACATACCATAGGAAGGGGAATTCTATTAGCCCGGATTTGCGGTTGTAATGACGGCAAAACTGCTAGTGTTCGCCATCATTACTGTGTAAAACTGACAGCAACTTCTAACGGAATTTGCTATCAGTGATGCCCTGCTCCTCCACAGGGTGCGCTGTT
The DNA here is from genome assembly GCF_052327205.1 of Somniosus microcephalus. Taxonomy (NCBI): domain Eukaryota; kingdom Metazoa; phylum Chordata; class Chondrichthyes; order Squaliformes; family Somniosidae; genus Somniosus; species Somniosus microcephalus. The sequence goes on along the minus strand of NC_141005.1, from coordinate 64,722,256 downwards.
GCAGTCTCCGAGATACAATCAGCAGGGAATCAGTGATTTGACGTGAACCTCAACATTTTACGCACTACTCTCACTGTAAAAACCATAGAAAAAGTTACGCCACATTGAATGAAGTGTAACTGAGTTTATAACAGTGTACTAAGTCATAATTACTGAACAACCTCTCTTGCCCTGAAAAACTCATTTAATAATTCTGGAGTGTCATTCCCTCCATTCCATGATAAAAATTCTATAGATTTTTAAAATAATTTTTAAAAATTACTTTCTTTAAAAGTTTATGATATTATAGTTCTACGTTAATCCCATGTGTATGTCCCTATCTTTACTTCACTCTCTGTAAAATGATTAAAAAGTGAATGATAAATCAGTGCTTTTTACTTCCTGGTTTGCAGTCTGTGAGAATTCTTCAATCTGATTGGCTGCTCAGCCTGCTTGATGACAACACTGTTCCTGGACATCAGCGATCCCCTATAGATAGTGCCAGAATGAAATTGGCAATGCAATAGGAGAAATCAACGCCACAGAGCCTGCTAAATCTTTGTGGGCAGATTTCCGCGAGGTCAGCGGTGAGTGCCGTCCTTTTGGCGCTGACCGCAAAATCCGGGCCTTTATTTGTCAAATAAAAGTTGGAAGGAAAAAAATCGAATTCTAACCAAACAGGGCATGAACAATGAACAATATATGGGGAGCACATTCTCGATTTCGCTAACAAATTAGAGAGAAAGGGAATTCTATATTATGAAGACAGAAAAGTGAGCAATGTGTTAAATACAGAAAATAGCAATTAGAGGAGTGGAGAGCAAAAGATACAGCTTCACTCAAAACTACAATCTTAAAATAGAACAATCAGAGGGCAAACTAAGAATCACAAAATTCTCCGTGGTCTGGTGCACACCTTGAATCAGTGTTTAAGTATCACTGCTGGGGACATGCAGAATTTATACACTGTAGTTACAGAGCAATAACAAATGCAACACAAACGGTTAAGGTGGATTTATTGCAAAGCTCCAACCGAAGGAACAAAATGCTAGCTAGATGCATAAACACATGCACAGCACAAAGACACTAGCAGATTTTCACCGTCAAACTCCCTGACACCGCATCACCGATTTCCCAGTTCCACTGACGTAATTGCTAATGTATTTAAACCACTAAAGCGTTGGTTTAATGACTTGTGAAGGTTGTTGAATAAACATTCAAGCTTAATCCTTTTAGAGATGTCAGACCAAGGCTGCCCCTAAATATTAACATCCCAAAATGGACCATGAAGCAGGTCATATATAGTGTCGAACTCTTAACCATGAAGCGGTTAACATTTCAAATCCCCACTACCTTCTATATGAAATTAACAAATATCATGTGAACATCTGCACTTAGCGAGTCCTGTAATGTAAACGGTCACAAGCTCACTGGACTGATCGACACTGCTAATGGCTGCCAATCTCCACTAATAAAGCTTTACTCTGGTGCACTAACACAGATTAAACAGAACAGCTGTTATAATAGTGTGCTAGATCTGATGTTAAACAGCAATGTGTAAAGCACTAAAGCATATGACCTTTTCGCAGACCACAGTGGTTTCTTTACTTGGGCTAGTCCTTCCTTATCTATGCTTACATGCGCCACTGAGGCTCAGAGCTATGTCTTGAACTTTTCAGTGAAGGGAACTGATAGGCACCAATGAAAGATAAAAGCACATTCAATGGAAACTCTGCGGTTAAAAGTAAATTTCTAGCTTTTCTACCAAATCTTTCAGCACATTTCAACCTACAGGCAACAGCAGGAATCAACAATCTCTTCTTTACACTGGCGACACTCGCGCATCGGTGTCAGAGGTTGTGGCTTCAAGCTCCACTCCAGAGACTTGAGCACGTAATCTAGGCTGGCACTTCAGTGCAGTACTGAGGGAGTGCTGCACTGTCAGAGGTACTGCCTTTCAGATCAAACGTTAAACTGTCTGTCATCTCAGGAGGACATAAAAGATCCCACAGCATTATTCGATGAAAAGCAGTGGATTTCATCCATGTCCTGGCCCTCATCTGGTCAATTTATTTCATTGCTGTTTGTGGGAGCTTGCTGTGCGCAAATTGACTGCCACGTTTTCCTACATTACAATAGTGACTACATTTCAGAAGTACTTCATTGGTGGTAAAGCGCTTTAGGACATCCTGAATTCATGGTAGGTGCTGTATAAATGTAAGTTCTTTCTTTCGTACACTTTCTAATCTATGTTCAGCCACTGAGGACCCAGGAGCAGGGATTAACCCCTTCTCCCCATTCTATCCAGAGTTAGCCAAGAGGCATTCCATCCTCAGATGTTGGGACTACCCCTTCTACCAATGTGTAAAGGGGCTTACAGTATTATCACTGGAAGCTGGGTTAGCAGAAGCTGCCATTTCAGACCATCACCCTTACAGTAAATGGGAGTGAAAAGGTTAACAGGAACCAAGTTGTTATTCTCCAAAAAGAATAGACAGGTAACCAACCACCTTTAAAAAGGGGAAACATCTCCCTTGGCCTTTCAATTTACACTGGGTTTTTTCATTTTGTTCCTCTTAAAATTCATTTTCAACTGTGTTTTTCCCTCTACTTCTCATTTTTTCTATGTTTTTTTTATTGAAAAGTCCCCATACGTCCTCATATACACTGTTCCTTCAAGCACCACAGAGTGAGTAGAGCACACGGTTCTCTATAAAATCTACAAAGAACTGCTCATGTTCAGTGGGTTCCAGTGCAGAAACCATGGTCATGAATCAAAGAGCTGTCTGTATGTCCCCACTGTATCAAAAAGGAAAGATGCAAGTATCCAATCTGTAAGTGGAGAGTGGTTACGAAGTGAACTGGCGAGGGAATATTCTTTTTTTATATAAAGAGTGGAAAGGGGTCTATAGCTGTCACTGCAAATGTTCCTGCTATATACAGAACGGTATCTGCTGCACCCAGAAATCAATCTTCAGACCACGACATTTTGATTTCTGTTCCCTCACACTGAAGTCACAAAAATAGATTGGTGGGAGAATGTTTTGTAAATATTTTGAGCAACTCTTCCTGCAAATTCTGTTGTGCAGTAACGGCTCACTCAGCTAGTTTGTGCCACTGTGAAGAAACCTCAATTCCTCAGTTCAATCGTAACATTTCAAAATTGTACTAACACCCTCATGATCACTGGCCTTGTGTACCCCAGTACACTGTTCTCTATCCCTTTCCTTATCTCTCTCATATCCACTACACTGGTCTAACCTCTATTCCTCCTGTATTGCTCTATGCTGATCTATCCTTCATCCTTCTCGTAACACACTGCACTAGTCTATCCCCTCTCCTTCTCTTAAACCACTACACTGGTCCACCACTCAACACTCTCAAGTGACTCAGTGCATTCTGAAGTGGCCTAGCAAGCCATTCAGTTGCTTCAAACCAGCAATTTAAGAGAGCCCACCACATTCTTAGGACAATAAATGTGGCCATGCCAGGGTTAGGGGGTGCAGGTAGGAGGGTGGTTGTCCCCTCTTGTGCTCGTATTTTCATTTCTCGAGTTATTTCGTTTCACTGGTGCCTGCCACTTTTGTTTGGCTCACGCTTTCTATTGCTTTTTGTCCTGTTTTACTTGCTTGATTTGGACAGTTTTTCTTATCCCCAGCTGGGATTATGGTAGTGGGGTTGATTTTGGTCCCCATTAAACTGTGACTTCCTAATTTAGGGTTGTTTGCTCCGTGGGTGCTGCTTATCTAAGTGTTGTGGGTTGGCATTAGCATTAAGAGTTGGGGTTCGAAGCATATGTTCGATTCTTGAAAGAGGGTAGATCTGGTTTAGGTTAGGATCATAAGGATCATGGCTGAGGGTATTTTAGGGTGAGGGTTTTGGGTTAAATCCGGGTACAAGTCAGGGTCCAGGGTAGTCAGGATTAGGGATGTGGGTAGGGTCTGGGGTAGTAATTTGGATTAGAGTTAGGATTCCAGCACTCCGAGAACTGCTAAAAAATTTAAGTTAATGGGTATAGGAAACAAACAGGAGAGTGGGATTAGCCTAGGTGGCTCATATGAAGAAAAACACTGGCAGACTTGATGGGCCAAATGGCACGTTTCTACGTTATAATGTTCTTAACTCTGTTCCACTACAGTAGTCCATCTCCTATTTTTCTCAATTCTACTATAACTGGTCCATCCCCCATCCCTCAGTACACTTTACCCTCCATCCCTTGAACTATGCTGATATATCATGCGTCCCTCTCATATCATAGAACCCTACAGCACAGAAGGAGGCCATTTGGCCATCATGTCTGTGCCGGCTCTTTGAAGGGCTGTCCAATTAGTCGCACTCCCCTTCTCTTTCCCCATAACTCTGCAAATCATGTTATGGTTACAATTGGTGCCTCTCTGATTGACTCGGTGCATTCTGAAGTGGCCCAGCAAGCCATTCAGTTGCTACAAACCAGCAATTGAAGAATTGCTCACCAAATTCTTAGGACAATAAATGTGATTTTGTTCTTGTTGAAATTAAAACATTTCCAATAAGCAATACACACAATGCTTATGATTTGGAACAAGCACTGCATCAACAACTGCTGTACTACAGCAGCTCCAAATGGAATTGGGTCAGACACAGGAACTGAGAATCAGATAAAGCTTGTAATCCGGACATTACTGCTATTTGGAAGGAAACTGTGGAAGTCAAAAAATACTAGGCAGAGAAAACACTTCCATTTGCACTAATCCACACCTGAAATTCAGAAGCATTTGCCACATTCCTGTTAACTTAATCCCTCGGGGGATGGGCGAGGTAATAGAAAAACAACACATTTCTGAAAAGGTTGTAAAATCTAACGAAGTCCAGGTCAGATTCCTTTTACAGTACATTGTGGATCTCACTAACTGACCCTTGGGATCGTTCAGGGGAAGTGTCCTGGATAAGTTATTAGTGAGCTCAGAGCATTCAGCCACTTGTGGAAAGTGCTGATCAATACAACTATGAAGACAACTTTTAATTGTAGAATATTCTGTTGCTTGTTGTGCTAAGAACATCAATCTGTTATCAAATTAAGCATGGCATGCTGTTAAAGAAAGACATATTGTGCACTCAAGTTTGCTCTCTTAAACCCCACTAGTGTGTTTTTATGCTGTCTGTCTTGGAGCATTATGTGGTATTGGTGGTGTGGGGAATAAACTGCACTTTGGTTTCCTCTTTCTGGGCTGGACTCTAAAATAAAATTATCTGTTCGGATCTCTAAACCATCTTTCTCTCCTTGTCCCCCGCACCCCACGGATCCCTGTCCCCCGCACCCCACGGATCCCTGTCCCCCGCACCCCACGGATCCCTGATCCCCTCACCCCACGGATCCCTGATCCCCTCACCCCACGGATCCCTGATCCCCCGCACCCCACGGATCCCTGATCCCCCGCACCCCACGGATCCCTGATCCCCCGCACCCCACGGATCCCTGATCCCCCGCACCCCACGGATCCCTGATCCCCGCACCCCACAGATCCCTGTTCCCAAACGGACACTTATTCCCCATGACCCACAGATCCGTCATGAACTAATCGAATCACGAATCCCTGTGACTGAGAAAGTTTCTTGCCCAGAGTCCGGTCCCTTGCGACAAACAATCCTTTCAGCTCCAGAGATCCCGAACAAACAGGAAACTTTTCAAATCCTCCAAACAAACTTCCAGCAGCTCTGCCGTGCAATAAGGAGCGAGGGACGGAGCCCCATGTCGGGGAGAGGAGAGGAAGGACGGAGCCTGCCTGCCCACCCAGGGGGAGTTCGCCCTCTCCCTCGCCAGCGGGAAATCCCCTCACCCACAGACCGCAGCCGCACGCCGGCCTCCTGCGATTCCCGTGCCGCCGGGGCCGGGAGACGGCCTGGCCACCACTGGCAGCCCGGGCTAGTTGTGCGGCCTGGCCGGCAGTGTTGCGGCTGCTCGGTGCGGTTGTGGGGCTCGGGTGGACGTCCCTCGCTCACTGCCGGAGTCACTTACCCAGGTCATCCATGTTCGGGATGCGGCACGCTGAGTCCGGGGGGCAGCGAGGTGCGGTCGGCTCCGCTCCGACAAACAGGCAGCTGCCGAGTGAGGCGGCCCGAGTTTCGGGCTCGGGCTCCAGCGGAGGGAGGGGGGGGGGGGGGCTCCTAGCAACGCGCCGGGCACTGAAGGGGGATGCGCGCGCATGGCAGAGACACGCGGGAGCGCGCTCCAACACCTGCCTGGGAAACACAGAAACATAGAAGATAGGAGCAGGAGTAGGCAATTCGGCCCCTCCAGCCTGCTCCGCCATTCAAAGAGATCATGGCTGATCATCCAAATTCAGTACCCTGTCCCTGCCTTCTCCCCATATCCCTTGATCCCTTTAGCTTTAAGAAATATATTCAACTCCTTCTTGAATATATTTAATGAATTGGCCTCTACTGTCTTCTGTGGTAGACAATTCCACAGGTTCACCACTCTCTGGGTGAAGAAATTCCTCCTTATCTCAGTCCTAAATGGCCTACCCCTTATCCTTAGACTGTGACCCCTGGTTCTGGACTCCCCCGCCATCGGGAACAGCCTTCCTGCATCTAGTCTGTCTAGTCCTGTTAGAATTTTATAAGTTTCAATGAGATCCCCTCTCATTCTTCTAAACTCTAGCGAATATAAGCCTAATTGACCTAATCTCTCTTAATACGTCATTCCTGCCATTACAGGTATCAGTCTGGTGAATCTTCACTGCACTCCCTCCATGGCAAGAACATCCTTCCTCAGATAAGGCGCCCAAAACTGCACACAGTACTCAAGGTGTGGTCTCACCAAGGCCCTGTACAACTGCAGCAAGACATCCTTGCTCCTGTACTCGAATCCTCTCGCTATGAAGGCCAGCATACCATTTGCCTTCTTAACCGCCTGCTGCACCTGCATGCTTACCTTCAGCGACTGGTGCACAAGGACACCCAGGTCACGTTGCACTTGCCCTTTTCCCAATCTATTGCCGTTCAGATAATAATCTGCCCTCCTGTTTTTGCCACCAAAGTGGATAACCTCACATTTATCCATATTATTCTGCATCTGCCATGCATCTGCCCAATCGCCCAACCTGTCCAAATCATACTGGAGTTTTGCTGCATCCCCCTCACAGCACACACGCCCACCCAGCTTTGCGTCGTCTGCAAACTTGGAGATATTACATCTAGTTCCCTCGTCTAGATCATTAATGTATATTGTGAATAACTGGGGTCCTAGCACCGATCCCTGCGGTACCCCACTAGTCACTGCCTTCCACTCGGAAAAAGAGCCGTTTATTCCAACTCTTTGCTTCCTGTCTGCCAACCAGTTTTCTATCCAAGTCAGTACCTTACCCCCAATCCCATGTGCTTTAACTTTGCATACTAGTCTCTTATGCGGGACCTTATCGAAAGCCTTCTGAAAGTCCAAATACACCACATTCACTGGTTCTCCCTTATCTATTCTACCAGTTACATCCTCAAAAAATTCCAGTAGCTTAGTCAAGCACGATTTACCTTTTGTAAATCCATGTTGACTTTGTCCGATCCTGTCACTGTTTTCCAAGTGCTCTGCTATTACATCTTTTATAATGGACACTAACATTTTCCCCACTACTGATGTCAGTCTTACCGGTCTATAATTCCCTGTTTTTTCTCTACCACCTTTTTTAAATAGTGGGGTTACATTAGCTACCCTCCAATCCATGGGAACTGTTCCTGAGTCTATAGAATTGTGGAAGATGACCAGCAATGCATCTACTATTTCTAGGGCCACTTCCTTAAGTACCCTAGGATGTAGATTATCAGGCCCTGGGGATTTATCGGCCTTCAATCCCGTCAATTTCCCTAATACCATTTCCCTACAAATACTGATTTCATTCAGTTCTCCTTTCTCATTAGACCCTATGTTCCCCGACATCTCTGGGAGTTTATTTGTGTCCTCCTTTGTGAAGACAGAACCAAAGTATTTATTTAATTGGTCTGCCATGTCTTTGTTCCCCATTATAATTTCCCCTGATTCTGACTGCAAGGGACCTACGCTTGACTTTACCAATCTTTTTCTCTTCACATATCTATAGAAGCTTTTACAGTCAGTTTTTATGCTCCTTGCAAGCTTACTCTCATACTCTATTTTCCCCCTCTTAATTAATCCCTTTGTCCTCCTTTGCTGAATCCTAAACTGCTCCCAATCCTCAGGTTTGCTGCTTTTTCTGGCCAATTTATATGTCCTCTCCTTGGACCTTATGCTATCCCTAATTTCCCTTGTTAGCCAATGTTGAGTCACCTTTTTTGTTTTATTTTTATGCCAAACAGGGATGAACAAATTCTGTAGTTCATCCATGTGATCTTTAAATGTTTACCATTGCCTATTCACCATCAACCCTTTAAGTAACATTCACCAAACCATCCTAGCCAAATCGCGCCTCATACCATCGTAGTTTCCTTTATTTAAATTCAGTACCCAAGTCTCTGAATCAACTACTTCACTCTCCTTCATAATGAAGAATTCTATCATATTATGATCGCTCCTCCCCAAGGGGCCTCGCACAACAAGATTGCTAATTAATCCTTTCTCATTGCATAATACCCAGTCTAACATGGCCTGATCTCTGGTTGGTTCCTTCACATATTGGTCCAGGAAACCATCCCGTATACACTCTCGGAATTTCTCTTCCACAGTATTGTTACTAATTTGGTTAGACCAATCTATATGTAGATTAAAGTCACCCATGATAACTGCTGTGCCCTTATTGCACGCATCTCTAATTTCCCGCTTAATGCCATCCCCAACCTCAGCATTACTGTTTGGGGGTCTGTATACAACTCCCACTAACGTTTTCTGCCCCTTGGTATTTCTCAGCTCTACCCATACAGATTCCACATCATCAGAGCTAATATCCTTCTTTACTATTGTGTTAATCCCCTCTTTAACCAGCAATGCTACCCCACCGCCTTTTCCTTTTTGCCTGTCCTTCCTGAATATTGAATACCCCTGGATGTTGAATTCCCAGCCTTGGCCACCCTGGAGCCATGTCTCCATAATCCCAATTATATCATATCCATTTACATCTATTTGCGCAGCTAATTCATCCACTTTATTACGAATGCTCCTTGCATTAAGACACAAAGCCTTCAAGCTTGTTTTTTTAACACTCTTAGACCTTTTAGAATTATTGTTTACTGCGGCCATGTTTGATTTACACCCTTGATTTCTCTGACTTCCACTTTTGCTCTTCTCCTTCCTGTCTTTTGCTTCTATCCTTGTATCCCTTTCCTCTGTCTCCCTGCACAGGTTCCCAACCCCCTGCCATTTTAGTTTAAACCCGCCCCAACAGCACTAGCAAACACTTCCCCTAGGACATCGATCCCGGTCCTGCCCAGGTGCAAACCGTCCAGTTTGTACTGGTCCCACGTCCCCCAGAACCGGTTCCAATATCCCAGGAATTTGAATCCCTCCCCCTTGCACCATTCCTCTAGCCATGTATTCATCTGAAATATCCTTCTATTTCTACTCTGACTAGCACGTGGCACTGGTAGCAATCCTGAGATTACTACCTTTGAGGCCCTATTTTTTAATTTACCTCCTAACTCCCTATATTCAGCTTTTAGGACCTCATCCCGTTTTTTACCTATATCGTTGGTACCTATATGCACCACGACAACTGGCTGTTCACCCTCCCCCTCCAGAATGCCCTGCAGCCGCTCCGAGACATCCTTGACCCTTGGACCAGGGAGGCGACATACCATCCTGGAGTCTCATTTGCAGTCGCAGAAACACCTATCTATTCCCCTTACAATAGAATCCCCTATCACTATAGCTCTCCCGCTCTTTTTCCTCCCGTCCCGTGCAGCAGAACCACCCATGGTGCCAGGAAGTTGGTTGCTGCTGCCTTCCCCCAATAAGCCATCCTCCCCAACAATATCCAAAGCGGTATATCTGTTTGAGAGGGGGATGGCCACAGGGGACCCCTGCACTACCTGCCTGCGCCTACTACTCTGCCTGATGGTCATCCATTTCCTTCCTGCCTGTGCAGCATTTACCAGTGGGGATTAAACGTGATATCCACGACATCCTCAGCATCGCGAATGCTCCAGTGTGTATCCATTCGCAGCTCCAGTGCCGCAATGCTGTCTGCCAGTAGCTGCAGCTGGATACACTTCCTGCACACATGGTCGTCAGGGACACAGGAAGTGTCCCTGATTTCCCACATAGTGCAGGAGGAGCATGCCATGGGGCTGAGCTGTCCTGCCATGACTTACCCTTTAATTAATTTAAATTAAATCAATACCACCAATTATACTACAATTAAATGATATACTCAAGGGCCCTTGTTTACTACCACTCCCCGCTACACAACAGAGACCTTAGAAACTATAATCACAAAATTAAGACCTTCTAAACTTTATAAACTATGAACCTTAACTGTCAAACTATAGTGTAGTATAAGTACTCACCCAATCAGCTGCTTCCTCCTGCCCGCATCACGTTTTGAATCATGGCGTGGCTCTGGAACGCCGCCGCCAGTCTGCGAGATTGGTAAGCTGAGTCTCCGCTCTAACCGCTAATGGGGGGGATGGGGGGGAAGAATAATGGGGGGGATGGGGGGAAGAATAATGGGGGGATGAATAATGGAGGGGTGGGGGGAAATAATGGGGGGATGAGTGGGATAATGGGGGGGTGGGAGGGGGAATAATGGGCGGTGGGGGGAAATAATGGGGGGATGGGGGGAAATAATGGTGGGGATGGGAGGGAAATACTGGGGGGGTTGGGGGAAATAATTGGGAGGGATGGGGAAATAATGGGGGGATGGGAGGGAAATAATGGGGGGATGGGGAGAATAATGGGGGGATGGGGGAAAGAATAATGGGGGGAGAATAATGAGGGATGGGGAAGAATAATGGTGGGATAGGGGGAAGAATAATTGGAGGATGGGGGACGAATAATGGGGGGATGGGGAGAATAATGGGGTGGGGGAAGAATAATGGGGGATGGGGGACTAATAATGGGGGAAGGGAGGAAGAATACTGGGGGGATGGGGGAAGAATAATGGGGGGATGGGGGGAAGAATAATGGGGGGATGGGGAAGAATAATGGGGAAGAATAATAGGGGGAGAATAATGGGGGAATTGGGGAGAATAATGGGGGGATAATAATGGGGGGATAATAATCGGGGGGATGGGGGAGAATAATGGGGGGATGGGGGAGAATAATGGGGGATGGGGAGAATAATGGGGGATAATAATGGGGGGATGGGGAGAATAATGGGGGATGGGGGAGAATAATGGGGGGAGAATAATGGGGGATGGGGAAGAGTAATGGGGAAGAATAATGGGGGGATGGGGAAGAATAATGGGGGAAGAATAATGGGGGGAAGAATAATGTGGGGAAGAATAATGTGGGGAAGAATAATGTTGGGGAGAATAATGGGGGGATGGGAGAGAATAATGGGGGAAGAATAATGTGGGGAGAAGAATAATGTGGGGGAGAATAATGGGGGATGGGGAGAATAATGGGGGGATGAGGGGGAATAATAATGGGGGGAGAATAATCGGGGGGATGGGGAAAGAATAATGGGGGAAGAATAATGGGGGTGGGGGAAGAATAATGGGGGAAGAATAATGGGGGGATGGGGGAAGAAAAATGGGGGGAAGAATAATGGGGATGGGGAAGAATAATGGGGGAAGAATAATGGGGGATGGGGAAGAATAATGGGGGAAGAATAATGGGGGAAAGAATAATGGGGATGGGGGAAGAATAATGGGGGAAGAATAATGGGGGGGTGGGAGAAAGAATAATGGGGTTTGGAGAGAATAATGGGGAGATGGGGAAGAATAATGGGGTGATGGGGAAAGAATAATGGGGGGATGGGGAGAATAATGGGGGATGGGGAAGAATAATGGGGGTAAGAATAATGGTGGGGTGGGGGAGAATAATGGGGGATGAGGGGGAAGAATAATGGGGGGAGAATAATCAGGGGGATGGGGAGAATAATGGGGGGATGAGGGGGAAGAATAATGGGGGGATGGGGGAAGAATAATGGGGGGTTGAGGGGAAGAATAATGGGGGAAGGGGGAAAGAATAATGGGGAAGAATAATGGGGAATGGGGAAGAATAATGGGTGGAAGAATAATGGGGGATGGGGGAAAGGATAATAGGGAAGAATAATGTGGGGATGGGGAAAGAATAATAGGGAAGAATAATGTGGGGATGGGGGAAGGAATAATGGGGGAAAGGTTTTGGGGGAGAATAATGGGGAATGGGGGAAGAATAATGGGGGATGGGGAAGGAATAATGGGGAGGAAGAATAATGGGGGGCTGGGGAAGGAATAATGGGGGATGGTGAGGAATAATGGGGGATGGTGAGGAATAATGGGGGAAGAATAATGTGGGGATGGGGAAAGGAATAATGGGGGAAAGAATAATGGGGTTTTGGGGGGAGACTAATGGGGGGATGGGGGAAGAATAATGGGGTTTGGGGGAAGGAATAATGGGGGGAAGAAAAATGGGGGCTGGGGGAAGGGATAATGGGCGATAGTGAGAAATAATGGGGGGGAATAATGGGGATGGGGAAAGAATAATGGGGGGATGGGGAAGAATAGTGGGGGAGATGGGGAAGATAAATGGGGTGATGGGGAAGAATGAATGGGGGAAGGAATAATGGGGTAAGGAATAATGGGGGGCTGGGGGAAGAATAATGGGGGATGGGGAAGAATAATGGGGGGATGGGGGAAGAATAATGGGGAGAATAATGGGGGGAAGAATAATGGGGGAATGGGGGAAGGAATAATGGGAGGAGAATAATGGGGGCTGAGGGGAGGAATACTGGGGGGAAATAATGGGATGGGGAAAGAATAATGTGGTTTTGGGGGGAGAATAATGGGGGGATGGGGGTGAATAATGGGGGGATGGGGTTGGAAGAATAATGGGGGGATGGGGAGAATAATGGGGGGAAGAATAATGGGGGACGAATAATGGGGAGATGGGGGAAGGAATAATGGGGGTATGGGGAAAGAATAATGGGGGGTGGGGGAATGAAGGATGGGGGAGAATAATGGGGGGATGGGGGAAGAATAATGGGGGATGGGGAAGAATAATGGGGATGGGGAGGAATGATGGGGGAATAATAATGGGGGGATGGGGAAGAATAATGGAGGAGGGGGAAGAATAATGAGTGAGGGGAAGCATGGGAGCTAGAGAAAGAATGGGAATGAGAGGGGGAAGAATTCGAGGGGGGAAAGAATGGGAGGGGGAAAGAATGGGGGGAAGAATGGGGAAAGAATGGGAGGGGGAGAATGGGAGGGGGAGGGAGGAAGAATAATGGGGTGGGGGAAGAATAATAGGGGATGGGGGAAGAATAATGGGGGATGGGGAAGAATAATGGGGGATGGGGAAAAATAATGGGGGAGGGGGAAGAATGGGAGCTGGAGAAATAATGGGAATGGGAGGGGAGAAAGAATGGGTGATGGGGAAAGAATGGGAGGGGGGAAATGGGAGGAGGAGAGGGAGAGGGGGAAAGAATGGGGGTAAAGAATGGAAGGGGGAAAGAATGGGAGAGGGAGAGTGGGAAAGAATGGGAGGGGGAGAGGGGGGAAGAATGGGAGAGGGGGTAAAGAATGGGGATGGGGAAAGAATGGAGATAAAGAATGGAAGGGGGAAGGAATGGGGGAGAATTGGGGGAGAATGGGGGGAAGAATGGGGGAGAATTGAGAGGGGGAGAGGGGAAAATTGGGAGGGGGAGAATTGGGAGGGGATGGGGAGAATTGCGGGGCGGATAGGGGGAGAATTGAGAGGTGGAGAGGGGAAAGAATGGGATGGGGAGAATTGGGAGGGGTAAAGGGGGAGAATTGGGAGGGAGAGGGGGAGAATTGGGAGGGGGAGAGAGGGAGAATTGGGAGGGAGAGGAGGAGAATTGGGAGGGGGAGAATTGGGAGGGGGAGAGTGGGAGAATTGGGAAGGGGGAGAATTGGGAGGGAGAGGGGGAGAATTGGAGGGGGAAGGGGAGAATTGGGAGGGGTTGGAGGGGGGATAATTGGGAGGGGTGGGGGGGATAATTGGGAGGGGTGGGTGGGGGAGAATTAGGAGGGGAAGAATTGGAAGAGGGGAGGTGGGAGGAGGAGAATTGGGAGAGGGGAGAATTGGGAGGGGGAGAATTGGGAGGGGAGAATTGGGAGTGGGGAGAGGTGGAGAATTGGGTTGGGGGGAGGGAGGGGGAGAATTGTGGGGAGGGGAGAGCGGAATTTGGAGGGGGAGAGGGAGGAATTGGGAGTGGTGAGAGGGGGGAATTGGGAGGGAAGAGGTGGGAATTGGGAGGGGGGAGATGGGAGTAAGGGGGGAAAGGAAGGGGGAATGGGAGAATGGGAAGGAAGGGGAAATGGAAGGGGTGGAATAGGGGGAATGGGAGGGGAGGAATGGGGGAATGGGAGGGGTGGAATAGGGAGAATGGGAGGGGGTGGAATAGGGGGAATGGAGAGGGAGAATTGGCGGGGGAATGGGAAGGGGAGAATAGGGGAATGGGAGGGGGAAAGGGGAATGGGAGGGGGAGAGGGGAGGGGGAAAGGGGGATGGGAGGGGGAGAGGGGAATGGGGTGCAGGGAGGGGATGGGGGAATGGAAAGGGGGATAGGGGAAATGGAGGGGGATAGGGGAGAATAGGGATTAGGGGAATGGGGAGGGGGAATGGAGGGATGGGGTAATAATGGGGGAGGGAAGGTTGAAATGGGGAGAGGCGAATTGGGAAGGTAGAATAGGGAAGGAGGGGAGCAACCAATATTTCTCCTGGATCCATTATTATAGAATGGTACAGCACGGAAGAAGGCCATTTGAAAGATTTATCCAATTAGTCCCACTCCCCCTATTCTTTCCCCATAGCCGAGCAAATGTTTCCTTTTCAAGTATACATCCAATTCTCTTTTCAAGTTAGTCTTGAATTTGCTTCCACCACCCTTTCAGGCAGTGCATTCCAGATCATAACAACTCATGGTGTTAAACATATTCTCCTCATCTCTCCTCTGGTTCTTTTGCCAATTATCTTAAATCTGTGTCCTCTTGTTAACCCTCCAGCCAGTGGAAACAGTTTCTCCTTCTTTACTCTATCACAACACCCTCATGATTTTGAACACCTCCATTAATTCTCCCCTTAACCTTCTGTGCTCTAAATTGGGTGGGAGTATCAGGGGAAATCCAAGATTCTGGCTGTCTCCACTAAGGGCAGTGCCTCACAAACTAACCCTCTATATGTTCTCTTTAAAGTTGAACATCTCAGGACTACTTTTAACATAGAATTAAATTTTTAATAGGGTAATAATAAAGGGAATGGGGAGCAAGGCGATTGAGATTAGACTAAGTTGCTCACGTGGAGAAAAACACTTGATGGGCCGAATGGCTAGTTTCTATGTGGTAGCATTTTATGATTCTTTGATCTGGAACAGGGGAAGAGGGGAATACATTGGTTGCACCTATGCTGGATAGTGGACAGTGATGAGAAGCAGGAACCTGGCTGAGATTTTCCCCTCACTAGCCAAGAGATGCTGCGACAAATTGTAGTTCCCACACCGCTGCATTGGCATTGATAGGGAATCAAATCTTCTGGTTTTCATGATTCAGTTTCACATTGAGCAGTTAATGTACCAGCTAAGCCACCAGGCGAGTGGTATCATGTACTGATAATATGGGACCATTCAGCACTTATACCACAGGATCTTGCATCTAGGGAAGAAAGTACTTGACATGAATCAGTCATTCATGAAAGAAAGACTTATGAAATAATACTGAGCGTCCTACGGGTGGCGCTGTCCAGGGACACTCCCTGGACACGGGCCCAGCTTGCGCAGGACATTCTTAACAGGAACTAGTGAAGGACACAACTAGACCTCCATGTTGTAAAACAGTTGATTAAAGCTTTGTTTAACGCTTAGACCAAGTGCCTAGTAATTTTCTTACGTCCAGGAGCATGCAGCAGAAACCAGTATCACAGGAGCACACGCCTGAGTAGAAAGAGGTGGGGACTCCTAGCATGATACCAGGGGAATGCGCACTGATAATGCTGGAGTGCTCCTCAGACTGGCGCAGGAGGGGACTCTAGCAATGTGCTGATACACGCAACATAGTCAACGGCAGCGAGTGGTATGCTCACTGAGTATCATGTGTACAGGGGAGCTGATTCTCAGCAACACGCAGGTATGCCCAATAATGCCATGCAACTCAAGGTGCAAGATACTATGATAGTGCGCCGCTTCAGTCGATCATCATAACCAGGCTTGCTTTCGAAACCACAAGACCGCAGCAGCTTTTTTTCCCCTTCTATTGGCTTTAGCAGCTACTGTTACTCTCAATTCAGGTCTTCCCATAAACATTTCTGTGATCTCAGTTTTGGGCTTCCGTGTATTTTTTTCTGATTTGGATCTGCTTCCAACATTTTCTGAGCGGATCAGTGTTCAACCATACAACACACATGCCTTGCCCATTGATTTGCCTATATAAGTACTAATATAGCAAAGGTATACAAGGTGGACCACTTTCCATACCTCGGGAGCCTATTGTCAATAAGGGCAGACGTCGACGACGAAGTCCAACACCGCCTTCATTGTGCCAGTGCAGCCTTCGGTCGCCTGAGGAAGAGAGTGTTTGAATACCAGGACCTCAAACCCGGCACTAAGCTCATGGGCCTAGAAATTGGGTTTTGGCTTAGCCAGGGCTTTAGCGCCGGAAATTAGTGCCGGCGCTAAGTCCCCTGCGCGCGCCAAAAATTCAGTAGCGCCGCGCCCAGACGGCTGCCGGCGCTACTGGCGGGCGTGAGCGCCTCCCAATGGGCGCTGAGTGCCGAATTGCGGCGCTAATCCGGCGCTGCGGCACCCGATGCGGTGCGGCAGGCTGGGGAAGTGCAGGCCTCCTCCTTCAGTTAAGGAGGAGCTGCCTGCACCCGCCCGCTGTCCGTTCAATTATTGAAAAAATGAGCCCGGCACCTCGGACAAGTGCCGGGCTTGCAGGCCAGACGCATCTGTTCCGCGGGGGGGGGGGGTGGAGGAGTCCGGGGAGGGAGGTGCGGGCAGGCAGCCGACGGGAAAGCGGCCGGCCGCCGCGCGACCTTAATGCGCCGGCGCTAACTCGGGGAAGACTCGGTTGCCAGAGTCTTAGTTGCGGCTGCCACGGGCGAGGCGGCCGCAACTGAATTTCGGCGCTGGGGCCCGTCGGCATGGCAACCGGGACGCTGCGCACACCGATGACGTCATCGGTGCCGGCGCAGCGCTACCGGTCTACCGCGGCGTAAGGGCCCCAGGCAATTTCGGCGCCGGCGCCAAATGCAGCGCTAGGCCCTCTAGCGCCGCAAAATCGGCGCTAAGGGCACTCAATTTCTAGGCCTTGGTCTACAGAGCAGCAGTGATACCCGCCTTGCTGTATGCCTCAGAGACATGGACCATGTACAGCAGGCACCTCAAAGCACTGGAGAGGTACCACCAATGCTGCCTCCGCAAGAGCCTGCAAATCCATTGGCAGGATAGGCGCACCAACGTCAGTGTTCTTGCTCAGGCCAACAACCCCAGCATCGAAGCTTTGACCACGCTCGATCAGCTCCGATGGACGGGTCACATTGTCCGCATGCCTGATACGAGACTCCCAAAACAAGCGCTCTACTCGGAGCTCCGGCACGGCAAGAGAGCCCCAGGTGGGCAGAGGAAACGCTTCAAGGACACCCTCAAAGCCTCCTTGAAAAAGTGTAACCGACACCTGGGAATCCCTGACCCAAGACCGCACAAAGTGGAGGAGAAGCATCTGGGAAGGCGCCGAACACCTTGGCCTAGAAATTCGGTGGGCTGCGCCACCAGTTAGCGCCTAAAGAGGGCACTCAGTGGCTTTAGCGCCACTGGCCATGCCTCCTGCGATACTTAGCTGGGGCGCTAATGGCGGCGTTAGCCTGTTGCGCTGCGCCGCCACCAATGACGTCATCGGTGTGCGCAGCACCCCGCTACCGCCCCGATCGCGATATTTGGTAGCGCCCGCCTCTGTAGCGCCGTTCGCAAGTCGCGCCCAGTTCACGGGGCCGACCTGTGGCGGGAGTGGCGCAAATTAAGGTGGAGGTGCGGGGCGGCCGTTTTTTTTCGGCGGCCGCCTGCCAGCACCTCCGTCCCCGGCCTCCTGATCTCCCCCCACGGCAGTGCCGGCTGTTTCCCGAGAGCCCGGCACTTCTCTTCGGTGCCGGGCACTTTTGCCGGCACTCGCGATCTCTGATTGCGCTGCTGCAGGCCCCTCCCCCCTTAAGAATGGGAGGCAGGCCTGCAGTACCGCAGCGCGCCGTGCCGCAGCGTGTGGCGCTGCGTCACGTTTCGCTGTGATATTCAGTTTCAACGCCCTAAGAGGGACACGGAGTGCCTCGAGCAGCGCCCCGTGTCCCTCTTGGGACGCACAAGCTGAATTTCCGGCGGTCACAACTGCTCCGATCGCAGCGGTAATCCCGGCGCCCAGGCGAGCTGGGCGTCCCATTTGCGGCTCCACCGAATTTCTCCCCCCTTGAGTCTCTTCGCCGGGAGCAAGTGGAAGCCAAGCGCAGGCAGTGCAAGGAGCGCACGTCAACCCAAGCACCCCACCCACCCGCCCCTTCAACCACCGTCTGCCCCACCTGTGACAGAGACTGTAGGTCCTGCATTGGGCTCGTCAGTCACCTGCGAACTCATTTTTAATGTGGAAACAATTCATCCTCGGTTCCGAGGGACTGCCTAAGAAGAAAAAGAAGATACAAGGCACCA
Source organism: Somniosus microcephalus (assembly GCF_052327205.1). Lineage (NCBI taxonomy): Eukaryota > Metazoa > Chordata > Chondrichthyes > Squaliformes > Somniosidae > Somniosus > Somniosus microcephalus. The sequence continues at coordinate 64,703,546 of NC_141005.1, read as the reverse complement.
TGAGAGAAAGAGATTGAAGAGAAGCTTTGTTTCTAGGCCAAATGGTTGCTGCTATGAGTTTCAAGGTGTTAAAGAAAACTTTGATTTGATTATGCTTTTATTGCCTGATCTGAAAAATGCTGGATAAAAAGGAACTTACATTTATATAGCATCTTTCACTACCTCGGGATTTCCCAAAGTGCTTATCAGCCTATGAAGTACTTTTGAAGTGCAGTCACTGTTGTAATGTAGAGAAACAAGGCAACCAATTTGTACTCAGCAAGGTCCCACAAGTATCAATGAGATAAATGACCAGATAATCTGTTTTAGTGATGTTGGTTGAGGGATAAATGTTGGCCAGGACACCAGGGAGAGCTCCCCAGCTCTTCTTTAACTGTTGCCATGGGGTCTTTTACAACCAACTGAGAGGGCAGAGGGTGTCTTAGTTTAATGTCTGATCCAAAAATTGTCAGTTGTGTCTGGATATCTAAAAAATGTTCTACTAGTCAGTCTACACCTAGGTTTGATAAAGGTCTCATCCTGGGATATTTCAGTTAGGACATCTCAAAGTTAGTTTGACTGTGACTGTAGGATAATTGTTACAGGTCCTTCCTAAGACGGTGCTGTCATGACCCAGTTATGTCATGAACTATCAGTGAAGCTATCTCCCTTGGTGCTTAGCATAGTTGGACATCTTTCACATATATAGCCATATAGTAGAATGGGTGATGCCTACATAAACAATGAAAGCAGCCAATAGCATAATAGTTCATGGCTGTAGAGACATGAACTGCTCCTGGCAAAACAGTGTTAGTGACAGAAGTTATTTCCAGATCACAACAGATCATGATATAGGTCCATCAACAATTGTCTGCTGAGACGAATACACCTGAGGCATTCTCTTCCAGTTAGAGACAGGTAATCATGCACGCCTGTTTGGAGCGTAAATCCTCAGCTTTCTTCCCATGAGCTACTGCCTGTAAATAGAGTAATAATAAAGGGAATGGGAAGCAAGGAGATTGAGATTAGACTAAGTAGTTCACGTGGAGAAAACCACTTGATGGGCTGAATGGCCTGTTTCTATGTGGTAGCATTTTATGATTCTTTGATCTGGAACAGGGGAAGAGGGGAACATGTTGCCCTGCTGCTACCCGAATTATTTGTATAGGAATGTGCGACTGTGAGTAGTTTTGTAATATTTGGATATTATTTAGACCAATATTATGTTGCTGTAAAAATCATTAGCAGTATCTTTAGTCATGAAAATTGTTCAAGCAGTAGATTTGTTGCTAGTGTGGTGCTCAATTATACCACAGGGTGGAATTAATATTTGTGTTTAACACACAAAACAAAAGGCAGACTTGTGCTAAAAATGACGCGAGCATAATTACCTCCCATTTGCAGAGAAAAATATCACATTACCACCAGCAGTGCAACACTACCAAAAGTGAAAATCCATCCAATGATTTTGAATAAGATGAAACTCAGATGAGACAGGATTCTGCTAGTGGAACTAATGACTGCGGTAAACCCATTTTTGTTGATAAATTGAGGTGTGATGTTTTTATTTTCCATGAATTTAGATTAGCTGCTTCTACAAATGTCTGCAGGTAAGCTAATGCTGACTGACTGAGACCCACCTTACCTAATAATTAAGGAATGAGGGAGAGATTAGCCACAAAGATGGGTGCAAATGCTAATTCCCATTTCTGCTGCAGAACAGCCAGCAGATATAGCAACACCACAACAAGCACTGCTTAATCCTTGCATTCTATTCACCACAGAGGGATGAAAGGCCAAATGAACCCTGTCAAGATAAGAACCCGAGACTTCTCCAACTGAGCCACCCAATCTTTCAAAATTGAAGAATGGTTAATTTTTTAAAAATCCAGTGTTAAATGCAAGCAGTGTTTAAATATGGTTGAAGTTGGACACAATGGGCTCGAATTTCATCGGGCTGTTGAGGCGGGATTGGAGGCGTGTGGGGGGTTAAAATTGCAAAAACTGGCAGGCGGGCGGGCCCAACCCCGCCTCCATCCTGCCTCCAAGCAATTTTCATTAAATCGTGTCTACTGGTCCTGTCTCCGTCCCGCCTCCAAGAGGTGGGATAGGCCGTTAAGGCCCTTAACAAGCACTAAATTGCCTCTATAATGCCATTTTGAAAGGCCTTTGTGATTTTAACCCTTTTCCCACGTGAAGCACGCCTGTTCTGAAGCACAACAGTGAAACCTGGCGGTAGCACAATTGGATTGCTGACTATTAGCTGCAGCTCAACCATTAAATAGGAGATTTGATCAGCCATCATTTGCAGGTGGCAGAACTTTGTTGTCTCAGGTCTGGGGGAACTTTTAGAAGGCATAACCACAGCTGTGGAAGTTTGGAGCCTGACACCCATCTCCAGTGTGACCTCCTGGGGAACCCCTCCCGCCACCTTGACTGAGCGCTTCCTCAACTGAGGCATATACCAGAAGCATGGGAACCATTTATTTCCTTCCCTTCTGGACATCAGATGAGGACAAAGACCAGCCGCGGCACCAGCAGAACCATGAACAACAGCAGCACCAACAGCAGCAGCACCAACAGCAGCAGCAACAACAGGAGCGCCAAGCTGCTGCTCACCCACCTGAAGCTGCACAGGCCAGAAGGGGCCAGTGCATGGAAGCCCATCGGCGCAGGAGATACCCCCCAAACAGGGTCTACAGACACAGGGTCAGCTACCTCAACATGTCTGAGCAGTAGTGCCAAAGGCGGCTCCGACTTTCGCGAGAGGTAGTGGGTGACATCTGCGCAATGCTGCAACAAGACCTGGAGCCCAGAGCACCAGGTGGACAACCCTTACCAGTGGCCGTCAAAGTCACCACCACACTCAACTTTTTTGCCTCAGGCTCATTCCAGGGATCAGCAGCAGACATCAGTGGCATCTCCCAGGCGGCCGCACACACTTGCATCATGCAGGTAGCCGATGCCCTCTTTGGCATCGCGCACAATCACATCCACTTCACCAAGGATCAAGCAAGTGTCACGGCGCGTGCGGTTGGATTAGCTAATCTGGCAGGCTTTCCAAGGGTGCAGGGCGTCGTTGACTGCACACATGTGGCCCTTAAGGCACCCCATCGCAATCCAGGTATTTTTGTCAACCGCAAGGGCTTCCACTCCCTTAACGTTCAGCTGGTGTGTGACCACAAGAAGGAAATTTTGCATGTTTGTGCCAAGTACCCTGGCAGTTGCCATGACTCCTTCATACAGCGCCAGTCTAGTGTGCCTCCGCTATTCAGTCCACCAGACCAACTTAACGGATGGCTACTTGGAAACAAGGGCTATCCCCTGAAGACGTGGCTAATGACGCCGTTGAGGAGCCCATCCAACGAAGCTGAGGAGAGCTACAACTCCAGCCACATGTCCACCAGAGCCATAATCGAGCAAACAATCGGCTTGCTGAAGATGCGCTTCAGATGCCTGGGTAAATCAGGTGGAGCCCTGCAGTACTCAGCAGCCAGGGTCTCCAGAATCGTTGTGGTTTGCTGTGCACTTCACAACATGGCACAGCGTCGTGGCTTGCAGATTCCTGAGGACCAAGTGGCTCGTCACATATCCTCCTCAGATAAGGAGGAGGAGGAGAGCGAAAACGAACATCTTGCAGAGGCCCATCAACCAGCGGCAGCAGTACGCGAGAACATTGCTGCCCGGGATGCAGGGAACGCACTCATCTTGGCCAGATTTGCTTAGCCTAGCCACTCAAGCACTTTTGCCTCGCAGCTTCTTACCTGAGCATCGACAACGGCCAAGAACCAGCGGATTCCTAGCAATTTGATCACTATACTGACAATTGCAAGTAATCCAAAGCATTCAATGTGGAAGTCCCATTCGCAAAATGACACACGCCACAACTACAGCAGTAGCCATCAGATTTTTTATTTACAGTAATCATCTGATGGCTTTTTAACATAAAACATCAAATTTCACCTAAGTGACTGCCCTTGTGACTATTTGTGCAGCATCTTTCTCTTACGCATGCTCCTACGTGGTGCTTCCCCTGTGGCTTCAGCAGATGTGGAGGCCCCTTGCTCACTTTCTTGCCGCTCCTGTCTCGATACCTTTGGCGGGCGTCCTCTGGGGTTGCGAACCTGTGAGGGCTCGCCAACAGTCTGCTGCTCCTGCAGCTGTGCAGGGGTTGAGACGCCGATCTCAGTTGGGTGTGGACTCTGGTGGGGCTCTGACCGAGGGCTCTGCAGTGGCATGGAAGTGTGAGCGCTTGGAGAGGAGCCCCCACTTCCTTGATGTCTGCCACCAACTTCCCTCTCATGGGTCAGGACCCCTCAGCGCTTGCAAGTGGCTTGAGAGCACCTTGCTACACATCAGGGGGGCCATGGGGACCTGTATCTACACTAGCAGTCCTACTCAGAAGGACTCCCACAGTGCTGTTAGGGAGGGAGTTCCAGGATTTTGACCCAGCGACAATGAAGGAACGGCGATATACTTCCAAGTCAGGGTGGTCTGTGACTTGGAGGGGAACTTGGAGGTGATGGTTATTGGTGAGTAAGTGCCGCTTGACAGCACTGTCGATGACACCTTCCATCACTTTGCTGATGATTGAGTGTAGACCGATGGGCAGTAATTGGCTGGGTTGGATTTGTCCTGCTCTTTGTGGACAGGACATACCTGGACAGTTTTCCACATTGTCGGATAGATGCCAGTGTTATAGTTGTACTGGGACAGCTTGGCTAGAGGCACGGCTAGTTCTGGAGCACAAGTCTTCAGCACGACAGCTGGGGTTTTGTCGGGGCCCACAGCCTTTGCTGTATCCAGTACACTCAGCCATTTCTTGATATCACATGGAGTGAATCGAATTGGCTGAAGAATGGCTTCTGTGGTGGTGGGGACCTCAGGAGAAGGCCGATATGGATCATCCACTCGGCACTTCTGGCTAAAGATGGTTGCAAACGCTTCAGCTTTGTCTTTTGCACTCATGTGCTGGACTCCACCATCATTGAGGATGGGATATTCATGGAGCCTCCTCCTCCCGTTAGTTGTTTAATGGTCCACTACCATTCATGACTGGATATGATCTGATCCGTTGATTGTGGGATCGCTTAGCTCTGTCATTATTGTCATATTTGTGAAATACACTATTATAGCTCGATAGCAGTGCAGGGAGAATGAAAGTACTCAAAAGGGACTGACCAATTTAAATTGAAAGGCTAGAATTGAAACACGTATAAGATCAGGCACATTGTACCAGAAACAAGAAACTTATTTACATGATGGATAGAACTCCATTAACAAAGGTGAGAAAGAATCAAGATTTGCGTGTTATTTTCAAACATTCACTAAACATCTCCAGTCAATGCAAAGTCATCGTTAGCAAGACGCATCTAGTTCTGGAATGTATCTTCAGGGCATTTGATTACAAGTTGAAACAGGCTATTTTAAGCCTTTATAACTCACTGGTGAGGTCCCATTTGGTATGTTGTGTGCAATTATAGGCACGTTGCCTTCAAAACTATATTAATGGATTGGAGATGGTTCAAATTGCAACAAGGACGATTCTGGGACTCAGAATGCAAAGTTACAAGAAGCGCTGGTGAAACTGAATTTGTTCTCCCTGCAGAAAAAAATAGAAAAAATGGGACATGGACCAGATCTTCAACATACTAAAAGTTGCCTACAATGTAGACAGGAACAGATTATTTAACTTACACTATGTGTGTAAGACTGCAGTATATGTTCAAAATTGGGCAATCTAAAGCGAGACTGGCGACTAGAAGGGGCAAAATTCGATTAGGTCTGTGATCTGCCAGCGCTCATTGAAAATAGTATAGGCAGCACGTGAAATTCACGCAGTCTGCTCATTCCTGTGATTGCAGTGCTGAACTCAGCGCTAAAGACGCTGCTGGTTGGCTTAGGGTTCAACAGGCGACCTAATATCCTGTGTAGTCTGCTCTCTATTTAAAGGTTGCCTGCTGAGTCAAAGGCTGTTCTGCACTTCTTAAAGGGGAGGTGCTCTGATACAGAAGTACCTCATTGTTGCTGGTGCTGGAGCAATATGTCTCAACAGGGGAGAGAGCAGCACTGGAAGCCTTAGTGCAGGGGGTGTACAGGAGGAGACAGGTCCTCTACCCGCAGAGGGACAGGAGGGCTTCCAGGCACACTGTGTGAAGGCAGTGGGAGGAAATAGCAGAAGCCATCAGTGCCAACAGTCTTGTCCCCCAGGACGTGAATCCAGTGCCGGAAGAAGTTTAATGACCACACTCGAGTGGTCAAGGTGAGTGAATGCATCTTCAAATGCCATATTCCACTAACTGCACCAGTAGCCTCACACACTGCTCAATGCACCACACTCCCATCACTTACCTACCAACAATCTCTAGCAATCACCACTCATACATCACAAACAAAGCTTCACCTCATGCTCACACACTTACCACCACTGCAAGCCTCACACCCACATCTCACAGCTTACACACAATGGCAGCTATTCCACCATGACAGGCACATCACCCAAACACATTGCACCACACTCACTGACACACTTCCCTTTCTCTTACGGGCCAAGGTGGCTTATAACAGGACTGAGCAGGAACAAACAGGCGGGGGCCAAACACAGCTGCACAACCTAACCCCAATGGAGGAGCCTATGCTGGAAATCATTGGAGGGGCCGTTATTGAGGCCGTGGCGAACGATGAGGCTGAAGGCATTGATGATGACGGTATGCTCATACCTAATCCTTCTTCTCACATCCCAATTTCCCCTCATCCCACAATTTCTTCTCACTTGCAAGCTGCTGATGGTGTATGCATGGACATCTTGCTTCCCCCCCCCCCAACCACCTCACCACAACCTGACCCATGTGCATTTCTCCTTTCAGATACCCAAGAACTGCCAGCAGCCCAGCCTGTGCAGCAAGAAGTAGATGAGGAGAGTGATGGAGAAGAAGAGGCACCGTCACTCGATCTGACACTCGCAGGCATCAGCTCAGAAAATTGCACTATACGTGCTTTAGAGGGTAGTGTAGGGGTGGGATCTGCATGTGGTGATTCACCGGGTATGAGTGGGCTACAGCCAGGCTGAGGGAAAGGGTAGCGCAGATACCAGCTCCCCAAAGGGCGAGGTCGGACACGAGTTCTGCTGCAGAGCACTCAGCACCTTGGTAGTGGGGAAGCTTTTAGAAACGATAATCAGGGACAAAGTTAACAGTCACTTGGACAAATATGGGTTAATTAAGGAAAAACAGCACTAATTTGTTAAAGGCAAATCGTGTTTAACTAACTTGATTTCGTTTTTTGATGAGGTAACAGAGAGGGTTGATGAGGGCAATGCGGTTGACGTGGTGTGCATGGATTTCCAAAAGGCATTTGATAAAGTGCCACATAACAGACTTGCCAGCAAAGTTGAAGCCCATGGAATAGAAGGGACAGTGGTAGTATGGATACAAAATTGACTAAGTGACAGGAAACAGAGTAACGGTGAACGGTTGTTTTTTGGACTGGAGGAAGGTATACAGTGGTGTTCCCCAGGGGTCGGCATTAGGACCACTGCTTTTCTTGATATATATTAATGATTTGGACTTGGGTTTACAGGGCACAATTTCAAAATTTGCAGATGACACAAAACTTTGAAGTATAGTGAACAGTGAGAAGGATAGTGATAGACTTCAAGAAGACATAGACAGGCTGGTGGAATGGGTGGACACATGGCAGATGAAATTTAACACACAAAAGTGTGAAGTGATATATTTTGGTAGGAAAAACGAGGAGAGGCAATATAAACTAAGGGGTACAATCCTAAAGGGGGTGAATGAATGGAGAGACCTGGGGGTATATGTGCACAAATTGTTGAAGGCAGCAGGGCAGGTTGAGAAACCGTTTAAAATCATATGGGATCCTGGGCTTCATAAATAGAGGCATGGAGTACAAAAGCAAGGAAATTATGATGAACCTTTATAAAACACTGGTTCGGCCTCAACTGGAGTATTCTGTCCAATTCTGGGCACTGCACTTTAGGAAGGATGTGAAGGCTTTAGAGAGGGTGCAGAAAAGATTTACAAAAATGATTCCAGGGATGAGGGACTTCAGTCATGTGGATAGACTGGAGAAGCTGGGGTTGTTCTCCTTAGAGCAGAGAAGATTGAGAGGAGATTTGATAGAGGTGTTCAAAATCATGAGGGGCCTGGACAGAGGAGATAGAGAGAAACTGTACCCATTGGCGGAAGGGTTGAGAACCAGAGGACACAGATTTAAGGTGAGGGAGTGGGAGTGGCTCCGTGGAGAAAGAACCTGCTCTCAGGGTGACAGCAATCATTCTCCCACCCCTGCCACTCCGTCAGTGCCATTGCAGTTGCCTGTCAGCCAGTGAGCTTAGACTGCTACCGCCCATGCCGAGGTGGTGCAGTCTACAGCCGGGCCTTCTAGGCCCAGAGCTGCTCAAGGTCACCCTGCAAGGCCATCTGCAGCCTCCCCCACAGAAAGTCAGCAGCCTTCCACCAGCCATGCTGCAGCCATTGGGTTAGCACTGTGTAGCAACACTAGAATAGGCAAAGAAACACGAAAGACAAACCCTAAGGGAATGCACAAGGGTGATTAGTTAACTTTGTAATGTTATATTGGAATTATTCATTTATAAATTATGTTTGGAATGTTTGTTTTGTGGTAGCTTTCATTTCAGCCTTGTGCATAAGAGGACGCTGTGATGTTCTGTGACAGAGGGATGGTAAGGTGGGGAAGTGTTGAGCAACGGGGATCTGGGGTTTCAGTCAGGGAAACCGGAGTCTGATGGTGCACTCACAGACAGCCCATCTAGAACAGGTATTTGTAGGCTGCCTTCTCCCTTCCTCCTCCTCTTCCATCTCCTGCCTCTGCTCCATCTGCCTGTCATGCATTAAGCGTGACGGGGAATGACAGTAGAGACCCCAGGACTGGGAGCAAGTGGTGTAGTCAGAGGACTTCCTTTAAGAGCCAACACCTTCTGAACATCCAGCAGCATGCCCTGCACACTTTACCAACTCTTTAAATGTCTTCCGCCAAGGCACTACTCAAATAAACTGTACAGGAACCATTACAAAAGCAAAGAGCAACTTACCTCAAAATTGCATTGTGTCCCTTTAAGTAGCGCCTGTGGGGGGTCCGTCATGCAGTGAACACATGTTCAGCTGTGTGTTTTGAGGAGAGGGCAGACAGTGGAGCGGCGATGTCCAAAATGGCGGGTCGTGCGTCAAATCAGCATTACACGCTGATTGGCGCCACGATCTGCCTCGTTTAATTTCTTCTGGCGCAGTCAGGCAACGGCCGCTCTATTGCCCTTCCCAAGATGGCTACCAGCGAGCCACGCTGGAAGTCGGCGGAAGCATGCCGAACGCCATTTTATCCTTTAAACTGGTCATAACAGCCGGTGCTAAGGTGCCGAATTTCACGGCCGAACTATTTTCCCCCCACAGTGTAGTGGTCGCCTGGATCAGGACTCAATAATGGCAAATGCTCCTTGTAAGAAATGGAGTTCGAAGTCTCAGCACAACCGTGGGTGCTGTGTGCTGTACCCCTGTACCCCCTAGTAACTGACATGAGATTGGCCAAATGCCTTTCATGTAGGACCCCTATAACCAGCAGAGAGAATGCCTTTTTTCCCCAAGTTTTCCTCCTATACCCCTCCTCTCCTGAGGATGAAGACATGCTGTGGTATAGTTCTGTGGAGTCTTCTGATAGCGTCAAAATTGATATTTTTTAATGTGTGAGCCTGGAGTGTTGGCAGGCTATTTGACTGACAATTCTTACCAGATATTCATGCACACACGCATATTTCCAACAGACCTTATTTGGTAACAATTAGGAGTGGAAACCCAGTCTAACTTTCCCCACCCTCTCCATTTCAGGGACACAGTTGCCAATTGCAGCCCCCTCAGTGCTGCCCTGGCTGACTAATAGCCCTGAGCAATGATTGAACTTGGGACTGTCTGTATGGCTCAGTGGGGCATTTACCCACTCAGTCATTAGGGAGCCATAGGAACTCTATTTTTAAGAAACTACATAATGAATGTAGAATGAACAATTATAACCTACGGCTATCGTAATGTGACCCATTTGGAATGTGAACTGATATCACCGAAGAGGGGCTTTGTACATTGCCAGTGATGAATAACCAGAATGTTGAGGATTTGATGTACTGATATAATCTGACACTGAACCCCTGGGGGCATCTGAGATGACTTTGTAAAAGTCATTATCAGCCACTACAAGTGTAACTCACCGTGAATTGAGACTGCTGTCGGCCATCTCCATCAAGCAATCATGAATAAAGGATTCTGCACTGGCAAAGTGGCTACACTGAGATGCTTTGCCCTGAATACATATTCTAATGGCTGTCAACAGTTGGCGATTTTTGTGTTTTTCGCAGTAACTTTACCGTTGGTTAGCCATGCAACTCACAAATTCCTTAACAAATAATTGTGTGAAAATGTTGATGTCCTTGATTCACTGAGGTTACTTTTATACGTGCAGCTATGGCTCGAAGATTGCAGGTTCTGGTCAGGTAGAACTGTGTTCACATTACCTAGCTTGCTGCCTGGCTGAACCTGTAACAGTCCTGCCCAAGAGAGAGAGCTGTGCACATGACTGGATACAGGCGTAGGCTGAGCTCTCTCCCAACAGTTCAAAATATAAAAATGCATAGAAAGATCCAGCGGTTCACAAAGTGCCCAGGGGGGGCCAAATGAGTTTGCCACCACACTGGATTTATAACCCATGTGAAGCAATGTGAGATTACCTGCTCCAGGGAATCTCAACAAGCTTCGGTCCAGAGTCAGCTCAGGCCCTGTTTACAGATTTAGTGCCAGTGAGAATCAGAAATCGCTGTTGCAGTGTAAATGCCCCCTTTAAATACTGTCTTGAGGCAGTGTATTTCCCCGTCATGAAGCTGGGATGATGGCGGTGAATCCATTGCTGTCTCCTGTCCCAGGGCTCCCAGCTCTTGATCCAATTTGAAGCCAAAATATTCCCATGCAGCCTTTCCTGTGTGTTAGTGAAAACTAAATGCAACCTAAAAGACTATGAGGTGAAATGGTGATTTTTTTAGGGGGGGAGGGTAATTTACAAATGCAAATGTTACCTTTTTCATAGCTAGTCATTATTCAGTTTATTTGCACTCAAGCACACAATCCATCCCGATCATGCGCAGCCATTGCTCCTAAACTGCGGTTCTCACATCAGCTGAGAGAGGATTGATCCAGACAGCAGGTGAGGAGAGGGTTGTCCTTGAGCAACATCTATTATGTATTAAAAATGCTGAGTGGGTTGCAACACTCCATTTCAAAATGCATTGGGAATTCCCGTATCAGGCTCTGTCTGTGGCAAAAGCCATTTAAAGAGCCGACATTTACCAGCAGTACCTGTTCTGCCTGTAGGTAACACTGTGATGGAGGTTTTTAGGGGGAAAAATTCGGTTGCTTTGCGCCTCCCGTTAGCGCCCTCTTAGGGTGCTTCCAGTAGCGCCCCTCCTCCCTCTCGGGGCGCTACCTGAGAAAATTGGCCGCAGGGGTGCTAATTTTTTGGGGGCGTTAAAAGGCGAAGTTAGCGCCCCAAAGGGGGTGGGACTCAATTTTTCCCCCTTAATGTTAAATGTCACCTAGAATTAGCTACTAAAACAATAGCTATTACATAGTATGTTGAGAGATGATACCAAAAAAACCTTTCCCTCGTAGCATCCGATCTCTAGACCCCAATGGGTCCGCAATCCCACTGCCCACTTTCGGCAGTCGGTGGCCCACCAGCTCTTATTGCTCCCACCCACCCATTCACTTACCTGCTTAACCTCCCACCCACCCGACCGTAAACCTGCTAACGCCAGCGTCCCTGCCCGTTCCTCTGCTCACTCTGTTTTTGCAAACACCACCACCCTGTTCACCGATAAGCACTTTGACCTTTTCCTCTTCTCCAGCAGCATTTCAACCCCTGCACTCTCCTCCTCACTAAGGGAAATCATCCCTGCCCCATTGCTCCCACTCCGCAGAGCATCAAAATGGGCCCTGGGAAATTGTTCTGCCTACACCATATCATCCCAAAACAAACTACCACCCTCCCCCGTCCTCCTTCTCTTACCCCTCCCCTCTTTCTTCCCTGTCCTCTTCCTCTTCCTCCTCCCCTCAATCTTCACCATCCCCATTCCCTTCTCCATCCTCCTCACCGCCTCCTCCTCTACTACTCTCCCCCTCTACTCACCTCCTCCTCCCTCCCTTTCCCCAATCATCTCGAATACTCCTTCTTTCTCATCATCAACTCTTCTCCCATCTCCATCTCCCCATCCCCTCCTCTCTCATCTCCCTACACCCTATCCCTAACCCCCTCATTTCCCGACACCCTCTCCCCTACTCTCACCCAGGTTCAGTTATTCCCCCGTCCTCTAGTCCTGTTTGACCTGAATATCGCGCTTGGTCTTGACTCCCATTGTGCAATGCCACCGGTGATCAACTAGTAATTCTGAAAAGAAGGTACTAAAATTGCCCTTTGGCCCTACTGTGTGAGTAGAACCGAGAAGGCTGTAGAGATACGATCAAGGGTCAGGCGGACTGAATAATCTTTTAATCTATTTTAAGCCTAGGTTTTAGACAAGGTTTCCTGTGCACACAGGAAGGCCTGTGCTCGCTGGGAGACCTATACCCAGCACCACAATGCATTTCCCAACACTGAAGCTGTATTCACTGATCTCTCCTGTCAGGAGGAGTGAAGGTAAATAAACAAATAGACATCATGTGATGGCAGCGACATCCCCTAAAGTAGTGAGCGTCATTATACGTGGCAGCTTCACTGAAAAAGGCTGTGTGGAAAGTACATTTTTCTCTCCTCAATGAAAATGAGAGATTAGGAAAAAAAAAATTGAATGTTTTGTTCTTTTCAGTGACTTCCATTCTGGTGTCTGGAATTTGGAGCCTACACTGGCTCTTGCTGCACCACTCACTGCACCCAGAGTGAAACCTTCAATATTATATTAATGAGAATAGGACTGATCCACACATGGTGAATTGGGGTGAGTTATGAACATTATAGGCCTACGCAGGCAGTCAAACTACGCTTTGGGATGAATGCTCCCATAAAATTCCACGAACCTCACCAACTGGTTTGCAGATTAGCTGAGCACCACATTGCCATCTGGTGGCAGAGGCAACGCAGTAAAGGGGTGTAGGATGACCACACAAAGTTGATTCGGTGGGGAGACAATAAGGAAGCAAGGCTTCCCCGGCGCGCCTCTCTACAAAGTTATAACCCACCCCACTTCTGTCTGGAGGTTGAATTTAGCTTACCTGTCCCTTAAGCTTCTCCTTCCTTGACTATCTCAGACTCAGGGAGGGGGCGTTTAAATGCTTCGTTGCTCTGCAGACAGGAACAAGGAGGAAATATATTGGTCAGGTTAGGCAGAGCAATGAGGCTGAGCAGGCCAGGACTTCGCTATCCTCATGGCAGAGGGAAAATACTGAGTCCACCACAAGGTGACATAAGTAAAGACTGACTGAGGCCAGCATTGAGCTAATGACTGCCACCAACAGCAAGCAGTAGTGTTGCACAAGGAGCTGGGATTCCTCCTCCATGCAGGATGATGATAGCAACTCGAATGTGGTGGCTGTGGTGGCTGTGGTGTCTGAATACAAAGCAGCACCAGAGATCAGACAGGAGCAGGTTCTTCTGTTTCTCTAAAACTGGCATCTACTCTAATTGCCCTGAAACTGTTAATAATTAGTATAGAACAACAGGCATGAACACAGTGTGACTATCACATTGCCTCAGGTGTTAATTACAGTGTCAGTATCAGTTGGCAAACATCAGCGGTTATTTTTGTACAATTTCATGAAGGCTCATTGAAAGCGATTTTAAAAAACTAGACCACAAAATGGGATGTGTATACCACAGACATCAGACCAAGTAGTTTCATTTTTTTTAAAAAGCTTTGTACATTTGTATGCTTTTAATTGTAATAGCAAAATACTGCAGATGCTGGAAATCTGAAACAACAACAGAAAATCACTCAGCAGGTTAGGCAGCATCGAAGAGAGAAACAGAGTCAATGTTTCGAGTCGGGGGCCCTTCCTCAGAACTGGAAAAGGTTTGGGAGGAGAGATTTTTAAGCAGGGGCAGGGAGGAGGGGAGGAATGAACAAAGGGAAGTTCTGTGATAGGATGGAAGGCAGGAGAGATTGACTGACAAAAGAGATGATGGTGCAAGGCAAAAGGAGAGGTAATAGGACAAGTTAAGAAACAAAAGATGACTCTAGATGAGGTGTGAATGATGATGGCAGCAGCATTAACAGCTACCATGTGAGAAAACAAGAAGAAAAAAATATATAAAGAAATACAGGGGCCGAGGTTATAGTCTGAAATTGTTGAACTCGATGTTAAGTCCAAAAGGTTGTAAAGTGCCTAATGGAAAGATGAGGTGCTTTTCCTCGAGCTTACGGTGAGCTTCGTTGGAACAGTATTAACTATTAACATTGAATCATATCAGTAAGAATTATCTCTGGCAAATTTAAGGTATGGACCGAGTGTACTGATAAAGTGCAGAGATGGAACTGATGTTCTCGGGGTAATTTTTGATAAAGCAGTTCGGGAGCATTTAAACTAGTATGGCAGGGGGCTAGAAACCTATGTAGTGAAATAGAGGAAAGTGAAAGGCAGACAGAAATAAATGATAAAAGGGTGAGGAACAAAAAACAAAGGGCCAAACTAATTCATAAAAAATGTGAGCATAAAAAAAGCCTGAGGGTTTTATACCTTAATGCGAGAAGCATCAGGAACAAGGTAGATGAATTAGCTGTGGAAATAGAGGTTAATAATTATGACCTAATTGGGATTACGGAAACATGGTTGCAGGGTGAGCAGGGCTGGGAGCTTAACATACAGGGGTATTCAGTATTTAGGAAGGATCGACAAAAAAGAAAGGGAGGAGGGGTAGCATTGCTAGTAAAAGAGGGGATAAATGCAATTGAAAGGAAGGATATTAACTCAGTTAATACAGAATCTATATGGGTGGAGCTAAGAAATAGCGAGGGGCGAAAAACATTAATAGGAGTGGTATATAGGCCTCCAAATAGTAAAATAGAGGTTAGGGAGGGCATCACGAGGGAAATTAGAGAAGCGTGCAATAAGAGCACAGCTGTCATCATAGGTGACTTTAACTTACATATAGATTGGACTAGCCTAATCAGTAAAAATAATGAGGAGGAGGAATTCCTTGAGTGTTTGAGGGATGGTTATCTGGATCAATATGTCGAGGAACCAACTCGGGAACAGGCTATATTGGACTGGGCACTGTGCAATGAGAAGGGACTAATCAGTAATCTTGTTGTACGGGGACCCTTGGGTCAGAGCGATCATAACATGATCGATTTCTCACTCGAAATGGAGAGCGAAGAAATTGACTCAGAGACTAAGGTCCTGAATTTAAACAAGGGGAATTATGATGCCATGAGACGGGAACTGAGTAGGTCTGATTGGACAACGTTCCTGGGAGGACTGGAGGTAGATAAACAATGGCAAACATTTAAAGATAGAATGACAAAATTGCAAAAATTGTTTATACCAATCTGGCATAAAAGGAAATCTAAAAAGGTGACTCAACCGTGGATAACAGGGGAAATTAGAGACAGCATAAAATCCAAAGATAGGGCGTATAAAATAGCCAAAAAAAGCGCCAGAGCGGAAGATTGGGAACAGTTTAAGATAGAGCAAAGGAGGGCAAAGGGCATAATCAAGAGGGGCAAAATAGCTTACGAAAACAAGCTGGCGGAAAATATAAAAACTAACTCCAAAAGCTTTTATAAGTATATCAAAAGGAAAAGACTGGTGAAAACCAAAGTTGGTCCATTGCAGTCAGATACGGGGGAATATATAATGGGAAATAAGGAAATGGCAGATCAACTAAATGCATACTTTGGGTCAGTCTTTACGAAGGAAGACACAAAAAACCTCCCTGGGATATCGGGAAAAATAGGGACATTGGCAAAGGAGGAACTGACGCAAATCAATATCTCTAAGGATATGGTGTTAAGGAAGCTAAAGGGATTGAAGGTGGACAAATCCCCAGGGCCTGATAACATGCATCCTAGGGTACTGAAGGAGGTGGCCCTAGAGATAGCGGATGCACTAAGGATGATTTTTCAGAATTCATTAGACTCGGGAACAGTGCCGATGGATTGGAGGGTAGCTAACGTTACCCCACTATTCAAAAAGGGGGGTAGGGAAAAAGCAGGTAATTACAGACCTGTAAGCCTTACATCAGTTGTGGGCAAAATGCTGGAGTCCATCATTAAGGATGAAATAGCGGAGCACTTAGCAAATGGGGACAGGATAGGACAGAGTCAACATGGATTTACAAAGGGTAAATCGTGCTTGACTAATCTATTGGAATTTTTTGAGGGAGTAACTGGTAGAATAGATGGGGGAGAGCCAGTAGATGTGGTGTACCTGGACTTCCAAAAGGCCTTCGATAAGGTCCCACATAAAAGATTAGCATGGAAAATTGAGGCTCATGGGATAAAGGGGAAAGTTTTGGCGTGGATAGGGAACTGGCTGTCAGATAGAAAACAGAGAGTTGGAATAAACGGCTCATTTTCTGAATGGCAGGCAGTAACAAGTGGGGTACCACAGGGATCTGTCCTGGGCCCCCAGCTGTTCACAATTTACATTAATGACCTGGATCAGGGAGTCGGATGCAGCATTTCCAAATTTGCAGACGACACTAAACTAGGAGGGGGGGTGGGCTCAGAGGAAGAGACCAGGAAGCTCCAGAGCGATTTGGACAGACTGGGCGATTGGGCGGATAAATGGCAGATGCACTATAATGTGGACAAGTGCGAAGTTATCCACCTTGGGTGCAGGAACGGGAGGGCAAATTATTATTTAAATGGCAATAGATTGGGAGAGGGGGAAGTACAGAGAGACCTGGGTGTTCTTGTACACCAGTCACTGAAGGCGAGCATGCAGGTGCAACAGGCGGTCAAGAAGGCAAACGGTATGCTGGCCTTCATAGCAAAAGGGTTAGAATACAGGAACAGGGATACCTTGCTGCAGCTGTACAGGGCACTGGTGAGACCACACCTCGAGTACTGTGTACAGTTTTGGTCGCCTCATCTGAGGAAGGATGTTCTTGCCATGGAGGGGGTGCAGCGGCGATTCACCAGGCTGATACCAGGAATGGCGGGAATGACCTATGAGGAGAGACTATGTAGTTTAGGGATGTACACACTGGAGTTTAGAAGATTGAGAGGGGACCTCATAGAAGTGTATAAAATTCTGACAGGTCTAGACAGACTGGATGCAGAAGGAATGTTTCCCTTGGCGGGTGAGAACAGAACTAGAGGACATAATTTAAGGATAAGGGCTAAACCATTTAGGACAGAGATGAGGGGGAATTTCTTCACTCAGAGAGTGGTGAACCTGTGGAACTCATTGCCACAGAGGGCAGTGTACGCCAGCTCATTAAATATATTTAAGAGGGAATTAGATATATTTCTACGGGCAAAAGGGGTTAAGGGTTACGGAGAGAAGGCGGGGACGGGATACTGAATTAAAGGATCAGCCATGATCTCATCGAATGGCGGAGCAGGCACGAAGGGCCGAATGGCCTACTCCTGCTCCTATCTTCTATGTATCTATGTAAAGGAAATGTAGGAGATGTTAAAGTGCCACCTAGGACACTTGTTGATAAAATTAAGGCACATAGGGGATGAAACGCAACTTCTGCGGGGGTGGAGATTGGGCGGTAGCTGATCGGCCGCCCATTATACACACACCTGATTTTCCTCTCGATTGCAGTCAATGGAAATAAAAATCAGGTGGGATGTATAATACGCAACCAATGTGCTACTGCCCATTTTGTGCCCCAGAGAAGCTGAATCTCACCTCCATAATATTAAAGGAAGTCACACAACACCAAGTTATAGTCCAACAGCTTTATTTGAAATCACAAGCTTTCGGAGCGCTGACGTAGAGTCATCCAGACTTGAGTCGTCGTTGGCTTGTTCTCTCTGCACAGATGCGGCCGGACCTGCTGTGATTTCCAGCAAAGTTTTTTGGTTTTTTTCCTGTTTTTCATACAGACCCCAGCATCTGCAACATTTGACCCCTTGTGACCCCACCTCATTGTTCTTTGATGTAATGTTTTCCTGACTGACCTGTTTGGACACCATTCACACCTTTGATTGCTGTGATTATCTTGCTGCCGAGGTGTGATAAAGGGCAGTTAGAAAGGTTACCTGTAATCATCTGGCAGTTTTCTCTGACTATATATGCTGTGCCTGTATGCTTCTCTTCACTTCACCTGACGAAGGAGCAGCGCTCCGAAAGCTTGTGATTTCAAATAAAGCTGTTGGACTATAACCTGGTGTTGTGTGACTTCCTACATTTGTCCACCCTAGTCCAACACCGGCATCTCCACATCATAATATTAAAGATAGCGTGGTAGTATAGATGGACCAAGCCTTTGGCTTAGTGGTAACATTCCCACCTCTTAGTCACAAGGTGAATGGTTCGAGCCCCACTGCAGACAACCTGGATGAATGGAGACTAGAATATGGATTCTAAATACTGGGTTGATATCCAGTGAGGTACTTGCACCTGAACAGATCCCGCTGGCTCAGGGGTAGTATTCCCGCCTCTGAGTCAGAATGGTTGGGTTCGGGCCCCACTTCAGACAGCCCGAGCGAGCGTGGATAGAAGCGCTGGCTCTGAATGCTGGATTGATGTCCTGCAGGGGTACTTGCATCCGATGGTAGAAACATAGAAGATAGGAGCAGGAGTAGGCCATTCAGCCCCTCGAGCCTGTTCCGCCATTTAATGAGATCATGGCTGATCATCCAAATTCAATACCCTGTCCCTGCTTTCTCCCCATATCCCTTGATCCCCTTAGCCTTAAGAAATATATCTAACTCCTTCTTGAGTATATTTAATGAATTGGCCTCAACTGCCTTCTGTGGTAGAGAATTCCACAGGTTCACCACTCTCTGGGTGAAGAAATTCCTCCTCATCTCAGTCCTAAATGGCTTACCCCTTACCCTTAGACTGTGACCCCTGGTTCTGGACTCCCCCGCCATTGGGAACAGCCTTCCTGCATCTAGTCTGTCTAGTCCTGTTAGAATTTTATAAGTTTCAATGAGATTTTTATAAGTTTCAATGAGGTAGAGGGTAGGTGGAGCTCTTTAGACTTGGTTGCAGCCAGAAAGTACACTGAAGATTAAAACCACGATGAAGGCAACGGGAAGCCAACTCAGCTACTCTTCCCTGTTGAGTGGTTCACCGATTTCACGTGTGTGACATGAGTTAGAACCTGCCCTAGGGCAGAACACGACGGACGGTGGTATGGATAGGAAACCAGAAAGGGGGAAAGGAAGATAATGCAAAATGGTGAAGGAATGAGAATGTAAGCTGGAAAGGGGTTAGGGCAATATAAAGAGTTCAGAGGATATAAAACAGAAAGAGAAAAAGAGGATAAAAACCAGAGTGCGGTGGGTGACAAAAAAAGGGAAAAGGGGGGGGGGAAGTGGGTGGTAAGGGAATGTAAACCAGAAGCCAGAAATGACTGGAAAGAAAATGCAAGCCAGAAATGAAGAGGCAAAGGGAAACAGAAGAGAGAGAAAAAAAAACACACACAGAGGAACAGGAGCAAGAGTGAAGCACACACTGTGTAGACAGATCAGAAGAGACAGTGGTGGAAGCAAAACCCATAATACATTTTAAAGGGAAGTGGATAAATATTTTTTTTTTTTAAAGTAAATTTTAAAGGGTATGGAGAAAGGGACTAAGTAAGATTGCTCTTTGAGACAGCCAGCACAGGCATAATGGACCAAATGGTCTCCTTCTGTGTTGTAAAATTCTATGACAACGAGTACCATTTTTTAATGCTTTATCTCGTCCAATCACCTCCCCTCCTGAAGGCTCGGGTACTGCTCTACCGGCACCAGGCTTCCCTCTTATATCTTGTCCAAGTAGCTGTTCTTCATGTGAAATTTGACAGCAAATGTCAGCGGGCTATCTAGTCATGGGGAGCACCACAGCCAAGCCTGACCCTGTCCTCAAGTGACATTCACACGCACATGCAATTTCCAGTAGGAGTCACTGGATAGCAATCGGGAGTGGGAAACCTGGCTGATGTTTTTCTCTCCCCAACCCAAGGCTCTGAGGTTGATTGTGACAAGTATACTGTTACAGCAGCTGACTTAGTAAAGAATGGGGATCAAATGTAGGAGCTTAGAGCATAGAGAATTTAACAGTAAATGTACATCAGTGAATAAGGTGAAACAAGGAATAATGGTAAAAATTAAAATTAAAGGCTCTTTATCTGAATGCATGAAGCACTCATAACAAGTTAGATGAATTAGTGGCACAAATAGAGATAAATGAGTTTGCTCTAATAGCCATTACAGAGACATGGTTTTAAGGTGATTAAGGTTTGGAACTAAATATTCCAGGGTACTTGATGTTTAGAAAAGACAGGCAGAATGGAAAAGGAGGATGTGGCGGGGGAGCCCTGATAATAAAGGATGACATAAGGACAGTAGTGAGAAAGGATCTTCGCTCGGAATATCAGGACGTGGAATCAGTATGGGCCAAGATAAGAAATAACAAGGGCCAGAAAACACTGGTGGGAGTAGTTTATAGGCCCCCAAACAGTAGCTATACCATTGGACAGAGTATTAATCAACAAATAACAGGAGCTTGTAACAAAGGTAATAAAATAATCATGGGGTGCTTTAATCTTCATATAGACTGGGCAAATCAAATTGGCAAAAGTAGTCTGGAGGATGAGTTCATGGAATGCATTAGAGATAGTTTCCTAGAACAATACGTCATGGAACCAACCAGGGAATAGGCTATTTTAGATTTTGCATTGTGTAATGAGACAGGGTTAATTAGTAATCTCATAATAAAGGATCCTCTGGGGAAGAGTGATCATAAAATGATAAAAATTTCATGTTGAGTTTGAGAGTGAAATATTTCAGTCGGAAACAAGAGTCTTAAACTTAAATAAAGTCAATTACATAGGTATGAGGGGCGAGTTAGCTAAGATAGATTGGGAAATTATATTAAAAGGTATGACAGTAGATAAGCAGTGGCAAACATTTAAAGAAATATTCCAAAATTCTCAATGAATATACATTCCATTGAGAAATAAAAACTCCACAGGAAAAGTGATCCATCCGTGGCTAACTAAAGAAGTTAACTATAGTATTACAGGAAACTTTGGTTTATCCGGAGGTTAACTGTCCGGAATGCTCGAGCCACCGGCAAAATTCAGGAGTCGGTTCAGTAAGTTTTTTTTCTTTTCGTTGCTTTTTTTTCACTAGTCAGGTTCTGCAAGGTCTAGCTAAAGCTGTTGCTTAGCTGCAGAGATGCTTGCAAGCTACGGCCGACTGTTTAGAAGCTGTTGCTAAGCAACAGGGTTTGTTGCTAGATACGGAGCTCAAAAGCTTCCATATGTTTTAACATTAGCGCTGGTTTGTCCGGCAGTTTTGATGGGAAGGCAACAGCACGGTCCCGTCGGTGCCGGATATCACAAAGTTTCCTGTAGATTAAAAGAAGAGGCTTATAATGTTGCAAAGTATAATTGTAAGCCTGAGGATTGGGAGAGCGTTAGAAACCAGCAAAGGGTGATCAAAACATTGATAAAAAGGGAGAAAATAGAATGAGAGTAAACTAGCAAGAAATATAAAAAAAGATTGTAAGAGCTTCTACAAGTATGTAAAAAGGAAAAGAGTAGTTAAAAGTAAACATTGGTCCCTTAGAGGCTGAAACAGGTGAAATTATAATGGGGAATAAGGAAATGGCAGAGACTTTAAACAAATATTTTGTATCTGCCTTCATAGTAAATCACAGAAACCCCACAGTGCAGATAGAGGCCATTTCGGCCCATCGAGCCTGCACCGACACATATCCCACCCGATCCCCGTAACCCCTACACCAACACATATCCCACCCTATCCCCGTAACCCCACGTATTTAATCCCCCTAACACTAAGGGTCAATTTATCATAGCCAATCAACCTAACCCGCACATCTTTGGACTGTGGGAGGAAACCGGAGCACCCGGAGGAAACCCACGCAAACACGGGAGAATGTGCAAACTCCACACAGTCACCCGAGGCCGGATTCGAACCCGGGTCCCTGGCGTTGTGAGGCAACAGTGCTAACCACTATGCCACACACAAAAAGCATACCAAACATAGTGGGGAACCAAAGGGCTAATAAGAGTGAGGAACTTAAAGTAATTAATATCAGTAGACAAAAAGTACTTGAGAAACTAATGGGACTAAAAGCCGACAAATCCCCTGGACCTGATGGCCTACATCTTAGGGTTCTAAAAGAGGTGGCTGCAGAGATAGTGGATACATTGGCTGTGATCTTCCAAAATTCCCTGGATTCTACAATGGTTCCAGCAGATTGGAAGGTAACAAATGTAACCCCGCTATTCAAGAAAGGAGGGAGAGAGAAAACAGGAAACTACAGGCCAGTTAGCCTGACATCAGTCATTGGGAAAATGCTGGAATCCATTATTAAGGAAGTGGTATCAGGGCATTTAGAAAATCATATGATTAGGCAGATTCAACATGGTTTATGAAAGGGAAATTGTGTTTAAAAATTTGTGTTTTTTGAGGATGTAACTAGCAGGGTAGATAAAGGGGAACCAGTGGATGTAGTATATTTGGATTTCCAAAAGGGATTTGATAAGGTGCTACATAAAAGCTTGTTACGCAAGATAACAGCTCATGGGGTTGGGGGTAACATATTAGCATGGATAGAGGATTGGTTAACGGACAGAAAACGGGTAGGGATAAACGGGTCATTTTCCGGTTGGCAGGCTGTAACTAGTGGGGTGCCATAAGGATCAGTGCTTGGGCCTCAGCTATTTACAATCTATATTAATGAATTATATGAAGGGACCAAATGCAAAGTATCCAAGTTTGCAGATGATACAAAGCTGGGTAGGAAAGTAAGCTGTGAGGACACAGAGCCTGCAAAGGGATAGACACAGGCTAAGTGAGTGGGCAATAAGGTGGCAGATGAAGTATAATGTGGGGAAATGAGAGGTTATTCACTTTAGTAGGAAGAATAGAAAAACAGAATATTTTTTAAATGGTGAGAAGCTATTAAACGTTGGTGTTCAGAAAGATTTTCGTGCCCTCGTACAGAAAACACAAAGTTAGCATGCAGGTACAGCAAGCAGTTAGGAAGGCAAACGGTATGTTAGCCTTTATTGCAAAGGGGTTGGAGGACGTAAGGAAGTCTTACCACAATTGTACAGGGCTTTAGTGAAACCACACCTGGAGTACTGTGCAGTTTTGGTCTCCTTATCTGAGAAAGGACATACATGCCTTAGAGGCAGTACAACGAAGGTTCACTAGATTGATTCCTGGGATGAGAGGGTTGTCCTATGAGGAGAGATTGAACCTATACTCTCTGGAGTTTAGAAGAATAAGAGGTGATCTCATTGAACCATATGAGATTCTGAGGGGGAATGACAGGGTAGATGCTGTAGGAAGTGGCGGGTGCGCCCAGTCAGTTATGCCCCTGACTGTTTGTGAGCAGTTCGAATCGCTCCCACGCCCCTGGGTTCTAGACACCGGACTTAGGTAAAGGCAGCGATATAGAAAACTCAGGTAGACAAGTGGTTTGGATGCAAACAAAACCAAGATTTTATTGAACAGGAAAATTTAATACAGTCTTAAAAGAAATTACCACTACAATATTATATGCAAATACACTTATTCAGGGAATGGGGAACACACGGCACATCGAGGGAAGACAACAATCTTAACAATCCCCTTATCCTTATCCCACCCCTATACCTAACTAGATTAAGCTATGAGGGGCCAGAATTTATGCTCACCAGTCCGAGTTCAAAGTCAACTGTTGGAAAAGAAACAGGTTTTGTGGTTTTTGCCCTCTGTCCTCTGAGGTACCCCGTCGCCA
Source organism: Somniosus microcephalus (assembly GCF_052327205.1). Lineage (NCBI taxonomy): Eukaryota > Metazoa > Chordata > Chondrichthyes > Squaliformes > Somniosidae > Somniosus > Somniosus microcephalus. The sequence continues at coordinate 64,679,631 of NC_141005.1, read as the reverse complement.
CGTGGGCTTCGGAGGCGCGGTACTGGGGCTGCTGCCGTGACGCACACTCTTCTCCTCAGCTACCGTCGTCGTCTCGTCTCGATGGGTTCTCCTCTTCTTCTCCCTTGGGCGGTCGTCGGCGGTAACGTTATATTTATCGGACAGTCACCAGTTGTTACCGTTTAGGCCTTATTGCCCATGCACCAGATGCCTACGTATTCGTTATGGCATGGAGACCTGCGTTAATGCTTTATTCAAGATGCTTGCCGTCGTCCCCACTTTCTTTCAACAAGATGCTTGCTATAGTCTTCCTCAGGGACTTCCTCCCCCCCCTCAGGCGTCAGCTTATAACTAGGCGCTTGGGGGTTTTAAAATTACTGATACGGTTCTCGCTGCTCTGCTCTGCCCTTATCGAGGTATTATCGTCTTCTTCGTCTCGTCTCATCTGTCTGACTACACTTACAAGTCCTGGGCTACCTGCTCAACTTCGTCTCGCCTCTCTTCAGCAGTTGGTATGGTGTCCTTAGCTACTGAAGATCTACTCCGGAGAGCGAACCCGCCACGAGGCCGGGGCACGAGTACGAGCGGCAGCCCAAGAGGCCAGAGCCACGAGAGCCAGGCAAAAGCAAGAGCGAGAGCCAGAGCAATGACTGCTACCCGGGGCCTTCGGTTATACTTTTCCGAAAATCCCTTATCTTCGCGCCAAATCTGGTTAGCTCTATTGTCTTAATTCTGGCGGGCTAGTTTTCAATAAGGGTAGCAATCCATGTTAACTGTTTTTAGATGGCCGGTAATTGCATTTACCGGCCCGATAATCGACCTGTATTGTCCTGTGACTTCTTGATGGGCTTGTCCGGCCTCGGTGGCTGTGTTTAGTCTGTTTTCGATTATGTATGCAGACTGTTTGATTGTATTAAACTATGGGCCTCACTGAAACTTAAATCTGACTCCAATTCATCTGATACATTATTCAAAGTTCTGGCTGGTAGAGTTCTTCTTCACAGAAAACCTGCAGCAGTGAGTTTTGATTACGCCCAAGCTGTCTGCTCTGCAGAATCCACATTTGAATCCCACAGGCTTTCTGTCACGAGGCTCGGAAGCCATCTTGGGTACCCTTTAATTTAAAATGTCCATTGCAGGGCCCCTTTTTAAAAATTAATAACCTTCTGGGAGATGTAGAAATTTTGCAATCTTACAATGCTGAGAGGTTGTTTCCCCTGGCTGAAGTGTCTCAAACTAGGAAGCATAGTCTCAGGATAAGGCTGAGATGAGGAGGAATTTCTTCACTCAGAGGGTTGTGAATCTTTGGAATTCTCTACCCCAAAGGGCTGTGGGTGCTGAGTCATTGAGTATATTCAAGGCGGAGATCGATAGATTTTTGACTCTAGGGGAATCAAGGGATATGGAGATCGGGCAGGAAAGTGGAGTTGAGGTCAAAGATCAGTCATGATCTCATTGAATGGCGGAGCAGGCTCGAATGGCCTACTCCTACTCCTAATTTTTATGTTCTTGTTCCATTTACATAATCCCACTCTGGACAATGCAATTATCAAAAGAGCCATCAAGGGAGTTGGAAATGTCATGTGAAATATTGTTCATAATGAAGACTATTAAATGGCTCAATAGGAGATAAATTAACAAATGATTACAGAAATAACCTTTGGAAACTACAGCATTGCTTATGTTCTGCCATGTAGGTATGAGTCATACGTTGCAATCAGCCGAGCTCCTGTGTCCTACTTTGCATTATGTCGACCTCAAATTCAAGGGCAATCATTACTGCATCATTTCCTTATTAAAGTGCAAAGCATCAGTGAAATAAAATAAACATCCCAGAGGAACCGACATGGCTGCAATGCAATCTTAAATTTACTGCTTAACAAACCATTTATGACTGTTGCCCTATTCTTTCTAGTATAGTAATGTAATGAATCTCCTGTGACATTGCTCGATTACTGTGTATTGGCTTCTTGCATAGAAGCTGCTGGGCTTCACTCAACACATGATTGGAAGTAGTATCCTTGCTCTCTCCCACTTACTCCCTCAGCCTCAAAGCCTGTCATCTCTGTGGCCTCATTCTCCCACACTCCTATGATATTTTAGTTCACAATTTCTCCTCTCCACAGCTGTCTATATAACTTGATTTAGTGTACAGTTGTACAAACACTGGGCTGCTTCCCCATTTACTTTCCTCAACTATATGGTTCAGAAAATAAAGGCAGAATTCAGCTTGTTTTCATATGAGAGATAACTGGAGTCCTCCATGCATCGGGAGTTTGGTTAATATCTGCTTTGCAACCCTGGCTCCCTGGCCCTCCAGGGAACTGTAGGCAGGGAACAGGAGGCCTCCAAAGGTCAGAAATCAGCTGGCCTAGTGGGGATTGTGAAGTATGGACTGGGCGTGAAATGAGAGTGTCCTCTCATTACAGGATTCTTAAGGAGCCAATGGGTACATCATGCTATTTGTGGACAGAAAAACATGGTTGGGTGTGAAATTTTGTGATTTAAAAAAAATTGCTAGTTAATAAATTTTATTTTAAGGGCATATAATGAGGTGAGAAACGATCATCGAGAATGTCTTTCTGAAATGTGACTGGGTAGAATGCTTTGGGGTAGGAAACATTCAACAGGTTTGACTTAAACAAAAAACTCAACAAACATGACAAATACAATAAGTTTTATTATAAAGAATGTGTATCTTGAAAGCCAAGATTAAATTGAAAGCTTAATTCTCCACAGTCAAGCAGACTGCTGACACTCAGTCAAGGTTCACACATGGAGTGGGCACTTCAAGTGAGATAGTGTGGTCTGCAGGCACCCATGAAACTGTACTCAAGTCTGAATCAGCTCTTTCAGGAGAAACATTGGAAAAATATAGCAGGAATTCAATGGAAATGAAAATCGAGTGGTTTCCAGAATGGAAGCTGATCCGCAATGCCAGTTTTACGCCCCGGTGGCAAGTTGAAAATCTACCCCCATGACTCCGAGTAAGACAAGACAGACAACTGGGGAAAGTACTGATATCCCTTTAAAATACATTGAAAATAACAGCAAACAGTATCAACACCAATCAAAACAAGACACGAAGGATAACAGTGTAAAAAAATGTTGATGCAGAGAATGGGATATTAAACCTACACCTACACTAATTGGTATCAATGGATAATCACACCTAATGAAATAATCACTGTCAAGAGATTCACAAACCTGTCCAGGAGGATGAGAAATCTGATATGTGGACAATAGCCTTCATGCAAAGAACTATTCATCTAAAGTAATCTACCTTTTGACTTAATTTATT